>NC_073701.1:21182551-21432551 GCF_023634085.1 Falco cherrug
TAGTCCCATGGAAAAGAACGGTCATTATTTTACAGCTTTGTTTTCCTGGTTGAAAATGTATTTATCCAGGTAGAACCAATCCCATCGAAACTAAGGAACCAATTATGAATCCATTATGAACCAATGCTAAATGAGGGAAAAACAGTAATAACAATGAACAAGAAGGTAGAAATGGACAGTGGGAAGAAATCCTTGCTTAGCTGTGGTGCAAATATGTTTTTACTGGCTGGTCCTGCTTCCTTACTGAGACCGGGTCTGGTGTGTATTGTATAGCAGCGAGGAGCAGCAGTGACACATACACAGCTGTGTTTTTCTCAAGCTCATTTTTTGCATGTGCATATTTACTAGGTTACTGCTTTTCTAATGATTAATGAATGGCAAAATGAATCTTCTTGCATGAGACCATATCGACAAAGATTAGCAGCATCTAACTTAACACAGGAGAAAAAAGAAAAGATTATGTTTGATTACAGAGATAATCTAAAAAGCCAAGAAAGTCTCCTTCATAGAGGAAACAAACAGAAAGTTCTCATCCAATCCACAGCCTCTGAAGAAGACTGAAATGTCTTTCACAAAAGTATGTCTAACTTTTTGTTGTCTAAATACTTACACCTTTTACTCTTGCACTTGACATAAAAAGTTAAATTTCTTCCTTTCAAACAAGCATCTCATGGAATGAGACAAAGAAAAGAACAAACAGGGAGGAAACAGGTGAAGGAAAGAAAATACCTCCACTAAGACAAAAAGTTTGTCTTCTCTTGGCACATCTATTTTTGGAAAAGGTTTCTCATCTGCCTGAATCAACGTCAGTAAACAATAGTTGTTGCCTTACCGACTGGTGAAGCAACAAGTCTGTAAGGCACGCAAGTCCTCCTTCAACATCCACCTGAACAAAATCTTAGTTAGATTAATAATAATAATACTACCTAGGGATTCTGAACTAATCTTCATTCAGTCTTACAAAATTTAAATTCAATATGCAATTTAGTGGGAAATAAGTTCTCAAGAAGTTGCACAGTTTTCAGCTCATGTTTCAATTAAAAGGAGCAAAGAGCTAAAGGCAGAGGGTGAAAAATGCATAATGTAGTCAGTCTCTCTTTTGCACAACTAAAGTGTGAGAATTTGAGACAGCTGTTAGTAGTAACAAACACTTTTGTGAGCAGACCTTGTGGAGTCTAACTCTTGAATCACCATGAAAGCACAACAATCATTTTTGGTGTAATTTGCCCAGTTACACAGGCTAGAAGGAATGTTTTCTCTACACTGAGAGGTTTTTTATGTATTGCTCTGGAGTATCTACATTTGAAACTGGACAGGGTTCAGAAATATAAATAAAATAGAAAATAGATTTTTTTTTTCCTTTTATTTAATTCTACACCACCACCTCCCAATGCATCATTCAGGTTTTAGCTGAAGGTTTGAGTCATGTCCCCTCCATCAACATTTTTGTAGATTTCTTTTCATGTTTCTGCAAACCATATCTCATTCCATTACACAAGAAATCAATCACAGTGTTGGGAGAGTTTAAAATATGCCACTCCTCAAAAGAGAGAACTGTATGGCTGGAAACTAATTATACTGAGAAAACTGTTCTGGGTGGACAAAGCTAACCAGAACACTTGAGAGTGTGGCATAACATTAAATTGATCTGAGCTGTCTGGAGACAGTTTAAAATTTCTTCTTGGGATGTTCTGTTTTAAGACCTTATTACTGTAAGTTCTCAGTGACTATATGTCACGATCATGAGTTACTCCATTACAATGTGTATTTATTTTCTGTTAATGTTATAACTTAGGAAATTCAAAAGGATGGAAAGGGTACTTGGTTCTATCCCTAAATGTCAACCATGTAAGTGCTTTGACTTTTATTTTCTATTTGCTTTGGTCAGTGTAAATTTCTATGGGTTTTGCTGGTTGGGGGAAGGGGATTTGAAGATGTGCAGTTCTTGGTTATTAATATTTGACTTTGTTAGGGCTATCTGTTTACCGTATGGCTTCTGGAAAAAGATAGGAAATATTAGCTGGCGAGTCCTTAAAATGCATGATGTGTGGGTGCACTCCTTGTGCCTGCACGTTCTTTGCAATGCTGCTTCATTTAGCCTGTCAACTGCCATTCAGGCATTTTGATTTTGTTTTTTGATACGACTTTGCTTTTACTTCATCATTTCACTCTTTTTACTTTTAATACGTTTGGATGGTCAAGTTTGAGTGAATTCCACATGCTTCATACAGGTTAGGTTTTTGCCATATTTCTGGAATACAAAATATGAAGGCTTTTTGTAACCACTGTTTACATTCACAAAGCTGTATCCTGCACATAAATGAGTTTTTATACAAATGCCTGGGATTTTATACAAATCCCATTCCCTTTTTGCTTTAGAACGAGTTATAAGACAGCTGTCTCCTAAAGCAGTAAGGGCTGCTGTTAAGAAAACAGTAATAGGCCAGGCTTAAGATCCTTAGTAGGGCTCCTTTATTTTGGGACTTCTTTTACAAAAGACAGAGAGGGACTCAAAGAAAATAACAAATATCCACTAATATCAAGAGCCTGGAACTCGTACTTGGCAGGGTATGAAATGTGTTTCTATAGGAAATCACCTTATTTTACAGAAAACTGAAGCTGTGTGAAAGCTTTTTTCCTTTTCCCCAAACTGTACATTAAAACTTTTGTGGCTTGGAGGTGATGGCATATTGTACTGTAAAAAATTAGTTTATGCTCAAATGCCTTTTGCAGTCACAAAACGATTCCTCACCTCTTCTTGCATGAAAAGCCAAGGCACCAGAGGGAACTTCTCCTCATTTTTTTTGTGGTTTTTTGTTTGTTTGTTGGTTTTTGGTTTGGTTTTTTTTCTGAGACCATTCACGCGTTCCAAAGCTGGATCCTGGTCTCAACTGACGGAGCAGGACTGTTACTGCCCAGGCACTGCCCTGCAGCGTGTTCTCAAACAACCCATTTTATCGTTTCCTCCATCTTTATTTTTCCCCTCTAAAAAGTAGCTAAAAAAGAAGAGGATGTCGATGTCAGTTAGATTCATTGAAATTCCCTGCAACGCTGCTGTGATTTTTATTATTTCATTGCTACTGAGGAGGTTACGCGGCGTGAGCGCAGTGTGTAATTGTGCCGGCAAGCCACTGGGTGTCAGCAGGAATGTAAAAGCAAGGCGGCCACGCTGCTTTCCCCTCTCCATCAAATACTTCGATCCACACTCCATATATAACAAGGCTGAAAATATTGGGCAGAACTTTTTTACCCCAGAACATGAATGGGCAAGTGACCCCTATATAACTCATCTCAGCCTAAAGAATAAAATGCTTAGTCCTTCTTCTTCATCATCTGCTAGCTTTGAGAGCTGATTTTCAGCCCATTTTTAAAACCAGACTGTGAGCTCAATCCAATGCCTCAGCCAGCTAGCAGGATCACTCAAAATCAGAGCAAAATCATCATTTAAATGCATGCTGGGGCATAACACAAAGTCTGTTTAGCACATCTGCATTCCAAAGAAGTAAGCAGAGTTTGATTATCCTTATCATTAAACTATACCACAAGTTTTGCACAGCTTTCACTGGGTTATTTTATATGCATTTCAATAGCACCCACGGATCCTGCTGTGCTCTATGTAAAGCCTGCTCTGTTCAATTAGCTACTATACCAATACGGAATAACTTTTTATTATTGGACCTTAACCCCTCTAAACCTCAAGGGCTCACCTTTCTTCGGGATCCCACAAAAACAGCGAAATAACTTAGGTCTATATGTCTTTTTAAGTGTTGCCTGCTTGCTGTTATTGGTACAATGGTTTGGCTGATTGCGAGAGACAGAAACTGAGACAGGCAACACATTCCAAATATCAAATTCAAAATAAATTTGGCTGGTTTTGAAACATGAGTTTTAATAACATTTTGTAGATATATTATTCTGGGTCCCAGTGTATGTCTTCTCTAAATCAGTAATGGAAACAGTAGGATGCAACAAGGAAGAAGCAGCCACTGATACCTCTGGTTCTTCTGAAGGCCATGTATACACCAGTCAAATTTTGGGTGATATATTTTCCCCTTGAGACTTCTAGACTCACTACAGCAAGGTAACACTTGAGGATCGAAACCCTGTGAATTCCAAAACATCTTGAACCTTTGAGGTCCTCAGTGAGAACAGAGAGCACTCAGCTTCTTGCGCAGTTGGGCATTTACCCTCATACATGTGCTTCATGTATTTCTCACTAAATAACGCAGAGCTGCTATCACAGTGGACTCGGTCAACAGCTCAGGAAAAGCTCTTCCACTTAAAAGGCATGGCTTTCAGGATTCTGGCAACAAAGTATTAGCTCATGTCTCACTCTGCAGAGTGGCCTGATTTAAATAACTATATTCATAATGAACAGGAATGCACCAATTTACTCTGTTTTCCCTCTCTTCCCCTTTCATTGCCCTTTTAAGGTGCAGAAGGTCATTCTAATTCTACTCAAAATTACTTCTCCAAAAATGTTGGTAATTCTGACAAAAGCATCACACTTTACTGTAAAGGCACCCAGTGAGCAACACTATGAAGGTTACAGGAGAGCACAAGCTATAGTTCTGTTGTTTCCATTTGCATACAAATTGTCAGCCAGAAGCAAACATTTTCTAACACTCTGAGTTATATAAAACCAGCCTTTTGGAGTGAATTTTAATTTTATTTTTATCCACAAGAACTTCTGAAGAAATAAGAAATTTGTTTTAAAGCTGGAGATCTGAACTCACTGAAGGTAATTTCTCCAGATGACAGATATTTTGAAATTGTTTTATAAGTTCTTTGTAATATAGCAGTATTTTGAGAAGTAGCAATCAGAGATTAAGACCCTGTTATGCCAGGTGGTCTACAAATGAAGACAGTCTTCGGGTCAGAATTGCAAAAATACATTTTATGACAAGAGGTAGCCCAGACATACGGGAAGACAGCAGGTGGGAAGCGAGGAAAAAGTATAAGAAGTAGGGTGGGTTTTTTGCATAACAGACAGTTTATCACCTGTGCTGAAACTGTCAGATAATAAAGCACCACAATGGAGATTTTAGAGTTACTGGAGGAGACTGAGGTTTTATTTGGGAGCTTAATAGATAAGTCTGTGAAGCTTTCTCTGTTTCTTTCAACCTGCACAGGAGAAACTGTAAGCTGAATCACTTTCACCTCTACCCCCGAGCTTCACATGTATATTTTTAACAATAAGAAGCAAACATTAACAGTAATTAATATGAAATAGTAAATAGCACAGAACAACCTGAGGCAAACTTACCCAGTTTAACCTTCTCCAGTACACTGTTACACTTACAAGAGCCTCACTTCTCACAAAGGCTCTTCTGTGTTCCCCATCAGATAATGTGAAGTGGGATGTATCTGGCTCCTGAGCCACCTGGCACCCATTGTGGTGATGGACTCTGAACTCACCTGAGGCTGCTGACACTTTTGTTTAAGGGATCAGTAATACCTTGTTTCTATGTGAAGCATTGGTCTGTGGCTTCTTCTAAAGCTGGAAATCAAGAGCTTGTGCCTGGGAATAAAGGCAATAGATGCAAGAGTCTTGTGGCAGGAGGCTGGTTAGAAGGTTGTATGTTGACTATGTATTGTGCAAGGTGATGACATTTTGTTACTGCTGGTTTTCCCCAATAAAAGTTGGTTACCCATAAAGAAACTAAACAAAACTGTAATATTATATAAATGAGTTTAAGATATTTATCGGTGTTAAGTCTGTGACGAATGAAGGTCAACAAAGTTTAATGTTGTATTGTCTACTTGTAGTGGTAATTCCAATAAAAATATCAGTGAAATACTAATTTAAGTGCTTTTTTAAAGCTTGCAGCATTTTGACACTGTACATTTTATTTTCTTTGCTCTTGGACTGTGAAAGATAAGGCACACCTTCACTAAACAGATAAAAGTTTGCTCGGAGAGATTTTATTGTGGTTCTTTTTTTGATTTGTTCTTCCTTCCTTCCAGAATAAAGACTAGGGATGGGTTTCTCAGCTGCTATAAACTGGCAGAGCTCTTTAGTGAGGGAACAGCAGTGTGCTTGTCTACAGACATCCAAAATAACTCCTAGAAATCTGATAGCGGCTGAAAACCTGGATCTGCTGGATCTTTATCAGCAATGTATGTATATATGCACACCCTGCACTTTGAGGTTACCGTGTTATTTCAACGATGCCTATTGCTGCTATCCAATTCATCTAATTAATTAATTTCTTTATTATATTTGTAAAGTTTGTATCCCTTGCTCCCCGGTGCTCCCAAAGTCTTTCCTTTCAGTGTGCTGTACTGACTTAAATTCTGTGTTTATCTAAACACGACAGGATGACTTAATTTAAAGAGTAAACCTCTCTTATGTTTGACAGCCTACTGAACTTAACGGTTGCAAATTACTCACTCTGTGCAAAATATGTATGCATGGGTGTGTCTGCATGTACATAAAATCCAGGATCTAATTTACAGAAATACATAACCCGAGCACGCTCATTGGCTGACCTTGTGACCATGGTAGCATTTGAAAGTTGAGACAAACCAGTTGTTAAAATAGACTTGTTATAGATTGCTCTGAAAAGCTTCTTTAACCTAAATATTTTCAGCTCAGAGTTGAGCCCCAGCAGAGACCTCCTTATAGGCACGATATAATTGGCTGATCAAGTTTTCCAAATCAAAGGGTACCACATAGGTTTCATTTTGTGGAAGATGTTGCCATGTAACTTTGAGTGGGATCCATTTAACCAGTGCTAGATGTATCAGTTCCTGACATCTAGGTCTGATATAGCCACTTAGATACCTTTTATATCCGACAGAGTGTTTTTAGGATGCAAGGACTGGAAATGTCTAAAATAGGTCAGATGAGTTATGAGCTAAATGTGCCTATTCCTCTTTATCGAGTAGAAAGGGCACTGCAGATGGCTGGCTGAGGTGTAAAAATTTATGCCATGGCCTTCTAAGTCTAGGTGAGGTGAATCCCACACTCACTGTCTTAAATAAACTCATCAAAATAACATTGAATGAGTGTCCTTAACACCAAGCGTGAGTAAATGCACGGCTCTGAATAGCATCTGTGTTTGCTCAACTTTTCATTTCAAATTGAGCACTCCAGTATATCATCAGTTGAACAGAATAAAAGATTGGCTTGGCAAAGGAGTGTATTTTGTGGAAAATGCTAGTTACTTGAAAAACAGAAATCTTAACTGATGAAATGAAAATACCTCAATACATTCAGGTTACTATTCTTGAGACATCGTATGAAATGAACAGGCCTTTTAATGTAGATATTAGAAGGACTGGAAGGAAAGAGACCCGTTGTATCCACATGGCGTGGCAACAAGCTCTATGGACCTATCCTTTAAATCCCATTCAAAGAGCCCAGGAGAGAGGTCCTGTGGAGCTACAAACAGACGCATGCTGAAGCATCAAATTGTGAGGCAAAAGTATCTCTGTGTGGTGTGGACCCCATTCTCTGCCCTGGGCATTTGTATGTACAAAATCAGAAAGGTTGCAGTCCTGCAAGCTGCTATGCAAGAAATAATAGAAATTCAGATCTTTTGACGGGACACAACTCTCCAAGAGTACTATTGGTATGCAAACAGCAGCGCGTGAAAACCATGACACAAATACCTGGCTCACAGAGTGAAAAGGCATGTTATCTGACTCTGAAGTGAATTCCTAGCTATGAAGATGTAAAGGGAGAGGGGAGGAGAAGGTCACTATGTACTAAAAGACAAACATATCTGACGCATGCAATCAAGCAGGGTCCGTAAATTAATTTTCAGCTCTAAAAATTGACTATCTCCTGGGGAAATTCTATTATCGAAAAACAAGATATATTTCAATCAGGACAGAGGTCATATAGAGGGCAGGATAGAAAAGAGAAAAGGAAGAAGACACAAAAAAACCCAACCCAACTTTACATATAAGAGCTCTAAAGGTATGACTGTCACTAAATGGGACAAAGGGGAGGAGGCTTTTTGGAACCTTAATTTGGAATGCCCTTGATTTCTGTCATTTTAAGTTAAAGCCTGCATATTTTAACACAGTGGTGTCTTACAGGATTCCAGCACACTCTGTGTACTGCTACCTGCTGTGGATCTGGACCTTGGATCACTGCTCTGTCTCTCAGCATGTCATGAAACACTAAGGGGTACAATTTCAAAGCAATAAGTGGGGATTTCACTGCATGATTCCCACTGAAGTCAATGTAAGATATGTAGCTGAAGCCCTGTGCAATGATTTGAGTATTTCCCATACCACTTCTTAGAATTGTCAAAAACATTTCTGGTATGTAATGGGGGACTGTAAGTTTCCAGGGACTGCTGTTTGACTACAAAGACTTTACCTTGTAAATTTCAATAGGTTTTTGGAAGTAACCAAATATTGTAACCATCTGACTTTTGTAGGTGTTTTCAGCTGATCAGCTCGTAATGAAATCTGCTAATTGTTAGTGGAGAGAAGAGATATCCATAGAATGCTTCATGTACTAGTTTGCCTGTCTTGTTTACTGTGTAAGATTTTACAGTACCTTGGATCACAGAATGGTACTCAAAATTCTGTGCTAAACTGAGTTTTGTTAAACTGTAAAGACTAATTATTTTTCAAGCAGCCTCACCCCAGCCAAATGCATACTTTTTAGATTTTTATAAATGAATGGGTTCCCCCCCTCCATCAAAAATCATAAATTCTGAAATAATTAAATTTTCTTTTTCAGAGAAAAAAAATAAATACAGTACATCAACAAAGTGAGAAACTGACATCAGCTCTCAGTAAAGGTGAAAATTTTGAGCAGGTAAGGGCAAAGCAGGAGGCTGAGGGTTTGCACAGGCAGGAAAAAATAATTCTGGTGCAAATCACTGATGCAAAGTTCAAGATGTTAATATACTCAGATAAAAAGAACTAGAGGATCATTGTAACAGGCTCTGGAGGGAGCTGGTATATGGAGTGAACATTAATGTAAACCATAATTTTTATACAGAAAATAAGAAAATTACTACCTATATTGAATACAGGTAACATGCTGAGTGATCTGAACAACTACCCATAGATTTGAACACAAGAGCAATGTAGCTTTTAGATAGAACTGGGAAGCTATTCCCACCAATACAGTACTGTAGACGAGGTAGTGGCTAACGGTAGGACTACCATGGGTTGTCCCGAGAAGAAGTGCTTTAAGTTGGTTTAATTTCATGCTTTCACTGGTGAACACAGCATAAAAAAAACCAAATCAAAACACTAGAAAAGCTTGATGACAAATTTGGGAGACATGAGCAGTATGAGACAACATTAGAAACATATCTAGAAAACAAATGAGAAAGCAAGTAGAATTACAAGGGTTTTGGAAGCCAAAACAGAAAATTGCTCTGTACATTCTGCACTGAACATGACAAAGAGCAGGGAAAGTGCCTGTGAACCGCAAACATGATGCAGCACAAGACAGGGAAATACAGACACAGGATATAACAGCCATTTGAGCTGGAGAAGTGATTAATGACACCGTACAAGTGTACAACACCTGGTGAGACCTGAAATGCTGTATATAATTCAGGTCATTCTCCTACAAGAAATATGAATGCAAAGTGGGACTGATATATCAAAGTACTATTGGGCTGGTCAGGAGAAGGGAGACCCTGCTTCATAAGAGAAAATTAAAAATGCTCTAAGAAGCTGTGTGTCTGTGCTCTGAGCTGCTCTGTAGTGCAGCAGCCACCACGACTTAATACCGTGCTGGAAGCAAGCTAATGTGTCCTTCCAGGAGCGTGGGTGTGTTAGGCTGAGCGCTACACCACTGTGGTTGGATACTTCTCAATTAGTTTGATGTGCGAGAACACAAGTTCCCCAAAATCTTTAACTTGACTTGTGTAACACAATGGTTGAAGGATTTGAATGTTTTTATAGATACAGTGAAAGGATGAATACCAAAGAACTAGATGAGCTGAAGTTTTTAAGTTTCAGAGCATTCCGGCAAGAAGGAAAAAAGGACACAACTGCCCTGGAAAAAAACTTCAGCTGAAAAATTACAAGAATCTTTCTAACTACTGGTGGAAGTTGTTGAAACAGCTTCTAGTAAAATTAGTGGAGAACAACTAATTTTACGATGAAGCTTGACAAGTTTAAGAAATGGAGTATCTAATCCCAAATGACTTTGGGATGTCTCTGAGAAAGACACTATAGACATATACCTGGTGAACAAGGCAGTCCTACACAGTCCTACACAGTTGTGAGAAAGCAAAAACATTTTTCTCCAATTTAAATTAATTTTATTTTATATTGCCCATACCTTTTGTTAAAAACAAACAAAGAAACAAACAAAAAACCTTTTAAAATTAGAAGCTCTTTTTAGTTTTATTTCTTAGATCAAAGTGACTGATGGAAAGTTTGTTTCCGGCAAATCGGCATTTGAACAATGGGTGATATTCCACCAGACAGTGTTGACAGGCTCTATTTTCCTGGCTGTAGCTGTAATGCTAATTTGTACAGCTCTTTTGAAATAAATATGCCGAAGGGAGTAATGGGAAAAAGCAGCAGTGTGCAGCAGATGCTAAGTCTACCCTTGCAGTCTCTGCAGCAAAGAGAAATCTTGTAAGTAGGGTCAATTCTTACACGTTGCAATTGCAAAACAGCCTGTTACCCTTATTCACTGAAGGAAGGAATGATTCCTGATCAAAGCATGGAATAAGAGTCAGATTCAGTAGCAGCAGAAGGCAGACACCTAGTCACTCTGCTATGTATCTGGCTGGCAGGACCTGTCCCAGTACTCATTCTCCGAGCATGCCTGCTAGATTGGCTCCATTCTTCTGTTAAATGGGTTCACTGATTAGAGCATTCATATGGGAAATGTGGGTTCAATTCTTTTCTCACTCTGAGCATAAACAAACCTGCATCTTCCAGGGGAAAACTCCAACCATTATGCTAACAGATATTCGAGAATTATGATCTTGCTCAGTCCTTCTTGTTGAAGCTTTGTATGGAATAATAAACATACATTAGGCCACAGAGGAAAACGATGTGTAGGCAAGACTTTGTAGCCAATGGTTAACACATTTGCACAAGTCTATGTGCATCTACACATGTGTGGATTTGTAGACAGACTGGTAAGTATTTACTGGAGCAGTGAGTAGCCCTTGGTTTTCTCTACTTGCCAATAGCTCCCTTTGCCAATCGAGAAGAGAGCCAAGCTAATCCTTGTTTGTTTGTTTTTCCCACCCTGCTTCTGTTACATTGAGTTCTTATTTGCGACACGCAGAGTAGGATGGATGGACCAGTGAGAGATTCACCCAGCAACACACTTTTGGCTGGCTGGTTCGTAGCAAGTCACAGGTTCAAATCTTTTTTCACAAAGCAGGAATGTGAATCCAGATCTTTCACTGGCTAGGTTAAGTCCTCTGGGCATTTATCAATGTGTTACAAAGAGGCAGAAGTGGCTTTTCCTTCAACACGTGTTGTGAGGTGGGGTGGGCGCAGGTATCAAACTCAAGAAGACAGGGGTGGTCAAGCCATGGAAAAGGACGAGGGTTTGAAATTTCTCTGTCCACTGCAGTTTGAAGAGGTTAGTTTGGATGACCCTGCTTGCTTAACACTTACATATACTTTTCTGGACTGGAGCTTCAGGACCCAATTGTCCTCATCTTAAGCAGCCTGTGGTCCCTTTCTCCTGGTTGTGCATTGTCCTGGTGGCAGACATTTGAGACTGGAGGTGCTGGAAACAACCAGCATTGTGATCTGTTGTGAATTTAGCCCTAAATGAGGGCTGTAGATCTAGTCCTGGCATATATCTCTTTCTGAATATGTTCTAAGAGACTGAATAATAATTCAGTAGTTATCAGTTAATTACTGAATTGTGAAAAATGGCAGAGCAGATGAAGAAATACTCAAACAAAACCAATGTATTCATCTCAACAGCTACATTTGCCTGATAATGCAGTTCAAAATTATTTATTTACGCTCATGTTTGCACTGCAGAGTAGTAATAAATGTTGTGAAGTATTTTTTTTATAAAGAATCAATCTCACTATGTTTTATAAAAAGTCAGGAAGTTGCAATAATGTGAGACCCTTCAAAATATTGTATCTGCTATTAAATATTTGCTGAGAAATGGAGGAGAAACCATTGTTTTTTATGTCAGTTTTATGGGATATGTGCATAGGTAAAATGGAACTTAGTGAGCTTTTACTGTATTGCTTACTGATTCCAGGCATATAATTTACAGGATCGGAGGATAGATTTGCATACATTTGTCTTATTACATAAACCAAACAGAGATTTCTTGTAGATATCAAACAAAACCTGTTTGAAACATATTCCTATGGCTGCCAAAAAGGGGTTTGTAATGTATTGTTAGATTATGCTTGTCAGTGGTGAACAAAATTCAAGAGAAAGCCCCAACGATTATGCTGAAAAGAAATTTGAAGGTGCCCTCTCTTGGTAATGATTACATTTTACTGTTTTGTGAACTTGATAGAAATTTTCTAAGCAGTCAGTTCAGGGAGACCTGCACTGATGATCCTCTCTGACTTGCAGTATGACCACCTTATCAAATCAGGACAGATGGTCTGAGATGTGAACTTGTCAACGGGAAGAAAATGCAGGAGGACAGTGTATCTCTGCTGTAGCAATACTGCAGGAAGAATATTTGACAATGGGCAGCAGTATCTGTTTCTCCCCTCAACTTTGTAAGGCATAGCTGTAGGCCATCTCCCCACGACATATTACGTTCTGGCATAGAGACAATACCATGTAACGTTTCAAAGAAACATCGTGATCTCATTCAGTGAATTTAAAGAAGGAGGGAGAGGAAACCCTCACATTGGAAAGAGGAAAAATGAACAGGAGTTTTTAACAGCAATGATGTTTTTGTTTTTGTTTTTGTTTTTTTTTAATGCAGTGAAGAAAGAAACTGGAGTAACCCAGAAATCACACCACTTTAAGAAACATGGGGTTTGTCACTGCTGATCAGACAACTACTCTAGCTTCTGGCTTCAGCTGTGACCAATACCTGATGCTATCAAGGCAGGGGAAAAAAGCCCCATAATACATTTAAGGTGACCGAATGGAGGAAAACAATTGAACCTGACTGTTACAGCCCAGAGCATGGAGGCCAGAATTCCCTTATTTATCTGCGCTGCCAATGTTATATCGGCTGAGTGCAATATGACATTTTTTGCACATTCAACCCTTCCTGTTGAAGTCAGTTGGAATGTTGAGTGCACATGAACTGCAATGATCATAAAATTAGTCAGACTTATTAAAAATCCACTCACAGCATTTAAAACTCCATGACCATCTGTTGAAATATATTCCACAGGCCAACTAGGGAAAATTGAATTTAAAAAAAAAATAATAAAAAACACCAAAATCAAACACCACTACCAACAAAAATCCAGTCTTTACTGATTCCAGTTGGACAGCTGAAGGTTTTAAGTTTAGTCACAGCTGCAGGATGTACACATGGCAAGCAGGATGAGAGAGTATAGAGCAGGAGAGAGGAGAGTCTGATGGCTTAAGTTGCAGTGCAATAACATTTCTTTCAGCAACAGGTCAGCATAAAAAACTTCTGATCCATCCTGCCTCCCGCCATTACCACATGCTGTCCCTCTTAAAGCTCATGCAACTGTTTGGGGCTGATTTTGAGTTATTTATAACCTAATGAGTTCCCTGACCAGTTCAGAAGTAGCCCCAAAACCACACAATAGAAGGGAAAGCATGAGGATGAGATTAAATGGCCTGAGGACCTGTGAGGGTTTTGTGACCTTGATTTCTGTGATCCATTTAAGAATTTAGATCCTTACAGCGCTTTTGAATGGTCAAAATGGAATTGAGACTGTGCATTTATTTTTGGTTGTTTAGCGTACAACTGTGCGGACAAACAGTAGCATATGCTGTGGTCCCACACTGGTCATTATGAAGCCACGCTATTCGGCTGTACAGCGCCATTAGTCAGCTTCTGCATGGCGTGTCAGATGGCATCGCATCTTTTTCCTCAATGGAAGTGTCAATCACCTTTTCTGTTGACCTATTGGTTGTTATTATTATGTATAATTATTGATTAAATCTCTTTTCTAAATAAAGTTTTTAATAAAACTTAGAATAAAAAGAGCTTACCTATGTGGCTGTGAGAGGTTAGCTCTACCAATGCATTACCAGTTGTGTTAGCATCTGTGATACCTTTGTTTCCTGAGGACACTCCTGCAAGAAAGAAATGTGTGTATCACCTGAAGGCTCCTAAATAAACTAATACAAAGGATCACCTGCACCAGCAAGGTGAATTGATTATCTTTGTATATAAGAATAATTTTTTGCTCTCCTTAAATAACTTCTAAGCCCTCTCAAAACAGAGTACAGGAATTTCATCCAGAACAATCTACAGGTGCTATTACACATTAAACCATGGTAGATTTCATCTTAGAAATTTATATGTCCCAAAGCTCTGCTTCCTGAGGTGTTTCAAAATGTTTAATTAAAATATTTACCCTTACAACACCTATAAAAACCAGTATATAGATGTATAACGATCTGTTATACAGATAGGGAATTGAGATAGGTAAGGTTAGCTCCAAGAAAAATGTTTGTTTTGCCTGGGTAGAAAGTAAGTGCTCAAGTTCACAGATCCTTTGTATATTCCAGTCTGGTTTGTGGGAAACTGTAGGAAGCTGTGTTTTGATGAATATATTTATTAACTGGGCTAATTTTTACTTAGACTAGTAAAACTCTCCTGTTGACCAAAACAAAGCTGTCTTATCTTAGCTGAGCTGAATGTCTCAGCTCAGGTGAGCATCCCCTATCAGGTAAAGTCACGGAGGACAACAGATCAGCAGGTAAGAAGTCCTGTAAAGCCTCTTCCACTCAGTATGTGCCAAGAATCATTGACCTCTGCTGACAATATTGAGTGTAGGAGATGACATGGTTTGATCATCTAGAACTAAAAAATCTGGTCAGAAATGTAGAGAGGGTTGTCACCACCCCTTTTGTCTCATTAACTGGATAACTTTCCAGGTGTGAGAGCTGGAGCTGGTGTCCTCATCAGCTCAAGAAAATTCAAACCCACATCATGCACATCACATTAGATGATGTCATGTTCATACACTGTGGGAACTGTAGTTCTCTTATCTTGTGCTCCCAGGCTGCTCAGAACTTAGCCCATGGGAGGTCTCCAGTACTGCCGGGTTCTGGAGACTCTGCCTTTGATGAGGGTAATGGGAGATCTTTTAATTGAGATATTTAAACTTTTCTCTCATTTTTGAAGTGATTATTTTGTGCAGAATGCATAAACACTCACTAGAATGAATTAAGGGTTCCTTAATCTATTAAATAGTATAGAAAAAACTTTAAAAATTAAATTCTGATTCTGTTAATGAAAAAAAGCTAAAGATATATGACATCTCTTTATGTCACAGATATTTTCACGGTTCATACCAGCATAAACTAGTGATAAAAATATACTTTTATCCAAGTAGGATGGTGAGAAACTTAATTATCTGTTTTTCAGAAAGATTTTTTTCTGTTTGTACTTTTAGAATATTCTTAAATATTTATGGAAACTTATCATATTTGTAGAAATTTCATTCTAGGAACATAACTGTTACTGTAGTCTATGACTGAAAGAAGTAACTTTCAAAGTGCTGAGTAGGGCACAGTGAAAAATTTAAGTTCTAGCTGTTCCTGTCAGGAATAGAGGGGTTAAAGTGCAGGATCGATGTCTTCTGTGAAGGGAAATACCTCAGGCAGAAGAATTAAATTTTGTTGCATTATAAATGGGGGGAAACAATTTCATAAAATACTCATTGCAGTCATTTAAAATATGAATACTTTTAAAATGAATGATTTTTTCCTAATTATATATTTTTTTGCTGTGAGAAATTATGTTTTCAACTAGAGAAATCTCTGAGCATTATTTTTCCTTTGTAACAAAAATACTGGTTTATTTACCACCTAAAAATACCGATCTTTACTATTACAGTGCTTCAAGGGAACTATAGTCCACATCACATTTTCTGTCACTCCAAAGACTGGTCACTGTCTTTTCCCATAACATAACAATATGGAATTCTTTTTAAGATGCATTCCCTAAGGAGGGGACTGAGACATTATAGCAATTTTTTACTGAAAAGGAAGATGGACTCTCAATAAGAAGTGTTGGAAAGGAATTCCACTGTGAGGAACTGTATGGCATGTGTGCCATATGTGTGCCAAATGTGTGACATTTCCAAATCAAATTACTTTTACCTTAGCCAATTTTTCATTTAATTTTCATTATTTAAAAATAAAGCAAACCAATAAAATCTTTTTGGAGAAGTGTTAAGAATAAATATGTTTTTATTTTGACTGAGGTTTCCTATGAAAAAAGTAATTTGACCAACTCTCCACATTCTTGAAAGCCAATAGAAAGATCAGTGTTCAGGTTCCTCCTAGATCTATGTAATGAATACATTCATTTCAAAATACCTCTGGCTGAAAAAGGTGATAAGAAGTAGATGAGTGAATACACTAAAGTAATGGAAATAGATATTTCATCTGAAGTAAAATTTAAACATTGTATGGGATTGTTAAGTAACAAGATAGAAAGGACTGAGGCTTTTTTTCCAACTGCAGAAAATGAGCTTTGCAGGTTTCCCAAGGTCAAATTAGCTATTGAATAAAACGTTCTTTATTGAAGTGGGAAAGCAGATTATTGCAAGACTGATATTTCTGCAAATGAGGCACTTTGATGCCACCATTGTTATGAAATGTTGTGATGCTTATGTAAGCCCTTACTTAACCCTACCAGCCCTCTCTCTGAAGAGACAGTGCTGCAGTCAAAGTGCTGAAATAGCACAAGGAGGGCTTGGCTATTTACATCCACAATGTAAAATACAAGAGAACTTCTTAGGGACAGTCATACTGGATTTCAGCAAACAGCTTAAACATGCTGAGGAAGGCAGCAGCTACCAGGAGGAAAAGAGCAAAGTACAGACATTCAAGAATTCTTCTACAGCTTTCATTAATGTCTTTTAGTTCTATTAATTAACAAAGCAAGATGGAAAGATGCCCTGCACTCAACAGCACTTTCTGGAACCCTCAGGAAGGTACCTTTGTGCTCTCAAGCAGTCATTGGCATTTACAGAAGGTGCAAGGAGAACTTCTATCAAAACACAGCAGGGATGTAGGCCAGGGATTCTGTAAAGAGGCAGTAAGCCTACAAAAGCAAATGAAGAAGGTTTTTAGGAGGGATTGGCAGACTGCAGTCTGATGACACTACTGTTAACCTTCTCGGTGGCAAGTTGGCTTGATCTGGTTGACAACAAAGGACTGGAACAACACAAACACAACACACTGAAATATGCCTTGGCAGCCATGGAGCTTTATGGGTTTTCTTTGTTTTTTTCAGAGGAAAAAAGAAAGGAAACACTCTAAAAATTTAATTAAATAAAACACAGACTCCATAGCTCACCCTTACCTCTGTAGGGACAGCTAGCTAAGATCAATGACCTAGACTCTACACCATGTTGAGCAATACCAACAGAAAGACTTCCATTCCAATAAGGTCTATCTAGACAAAATGGTGAAAGAAATCATGCCATCAGTGGTATGTGCCGTATAAGGAAACCTGAAATACAAGTGTCATGGAAAGCAGCCTAACTCAGCACAGAAAATCTTTCTACTAATAGGGTAGAGGTTGTGCAATGGTAAGAACAGCTTTTGAGTTTGTCAGACTAGCAATTAACATTAAATAAACCCCTTCATTTGTAGGCTGGAAAGTTTTTACAAAGAACAACTAAAAAGCATTAAGCTGGTGCTGTTTTAATGGAATCAGATTTTAAAGTAGAATACTTAATATAAGTTGTGTCCATCACACAATAAATCAACTAAAAATACATGGTACACCCAGGTATGTAAAATGGGAAAGATTGAAAGACAATATGCGTATGCATCTTTGTCATCTGAAGAGTCAAGTCCAAACCTGCTCACAGTGAAAGAAACTAAAGTTCTGTCATTAAATTCAACATGTTTGAATGTAACCCCTTTAGATCTTATAGTCAACGTCTATAGTTTAACAGATATAAATTCACACTATCCACTGGTTAGAAATCTCCTGTATAGATTAACTGTCTGATGGTGATCAACTTTATATAGATGAAAACCAATGACCTAGAAGCAGAAGAGCTTTACCAGTTTAATATCTCCTCAGGCTACTTGCAATAACTACTAAAGTCGAAAACAAATAGAAAACAAGAAATACAAGATCAAGAAACTGATTAAATAGGGCAATATGTTTGTGGTTAAGCAGGCTCAGCAACCTCCTAGGAATAACTAAATAGATTCTCCTATTGGGAAAAGTGGAGAAGAACACAGCCAATTCATGACAAGAGCCACAGGAGAGGGAGAGAGTTGAAATTTCAAGTGTAAGAGCGCTGATAAAGTTTTAAAGGGACATAAAAATATCAAGACGCTAAGGTGTTAACAGCATTATTAATAATCCCCAGGTTAAAAATTCATGATTAAGGTAATCATCAAAACAAAGTTCCATGCAATGTGTAGAAGGTGGCTTACAAAGCAAGTCTTCAGGTATATGAATGGAACATTCCTAAATAAGAGCAAGATTTGGGCACAGTGCTCATATTATCTAAAAAAACACCCTTAATTGGAAGGCCTTAAACTTCCAGCACATAGCCACTGCCTTATATACATATTTGCCTTTGAAAAATATTGCATATATCCACTGAGAGAAGAGTATTCCCTCTGATCTGTGTAAAGCAGAACAGACTGTGAGGTATCGGGATGTATCAGAATAAACAAGATACACCGGTAGTCACAGGGCAGATTCAGATGGTGCTGCCAGCCATGGATTTCTCAAAAAGAGAAAGAAAGATTGGTGGACTAAAACACTAATACCTTAAACAATTCCCCAGTCTTCAAATCAAATGCAGAAAACAGAATCTGTTATACAAACCAATCATACCAGCAGCAACAATAAAATAATTAGACGAGCTCTGGCACATAGTGGAGGATTTTCTGCTCCTCTTTTGTTGCAACTCTGGTCAGTCAAATATAGACAGAAGACAGACAGAAAAATAGATGGAAAACAATGGAAAATCCATTCTAAAATCAAACCTCAAAAATGGAAAAACAGTTCTAAAGATGTTTATCTTTTGTTTGCATAATATTAAAGATGACTTTCAGGGGTTTTAAACTTGAATTTTAGATAAAATTGTTGACTTACCTTCTTTTTCATGTAATTAAAGCTTTGCTTTCAGTAACAATCTCAACAGCTATTTCAATAAAAATGTTGACAAAAAAATGTCACGACAGATTCCACAAGAATTTTGGAAAAGATGGGAATTTTGTATGTAAATATATTCATTTTTGAAAAAGGTTCAGACTGTTTTGCAATAAGCACATGAAAATTTTTGCTGCTTTTATTTTATTGGAAGAACCTCAGCCTGTTTCAAGATTTGGATCTGTATTTGCATTTTTGAAATTCAAGACAGCTGTCAGTTTTTATGTAAAAAAACCCACCCTCCTCTACTGAGAATTTAACAGTGTTTCAGAATATTGTGAAAGAATGAAAACATGCAAAATGTTTGCTTAGACACTCCATACTTTCTCCTTGTATCTGTCATATTATAAATTTAAATTTTCCAAATTTTGATGCTTTTGTGCTTGCTGTTTTGGTTAAAAACTTGTCTTCATTGAAACAGCCAAAAATTATCTTAAAGTCAATGGGAATTTTGCTCCAATTATTTGAAGAATCAAATTTTTACAATTATACTGAAGTAAAAACAGAAACCCAAAACAGTGCATCATAAAGATAAAAAGAAAAAAATAACTTTTGATTTTTAAATCTCTGCAATACATACAGGAAAACACAAATCAATGCAAAATCAAAATAAAATGTAAAATTCCAATTAATGGAACGGAAAAAAAATACCATTCTGAACTGGAATACAGTCAGACTTATAAAGGAGTTGTACCTGATATATTCAAGCCTGTGTTAGAGTGTTTACTCGAGAATATAATTCTTTGTTATACTACTAATTCTTTAGTTAATCTATCACATTGCATAACCATTTGTAACACTGCAAAATTAACACAACATACCCCAACTCAGGTTTGCTACTGCTGTACACCAATCTTGTACTCACAGAGCAAACAGAAAGATGTATTCAAAGCAACACAGAAATAATCCCAGCTTTATGCCCTAAAACTTTACTAATTAGTAATTGAAGTTCTAACAAACTCATGCAAAGTACATACTGAGGACCATGGAGATGGACTTGCGTTCTTTTTTTTTTTTTTTTTTTTAAATATATATCCGAAAGACAATACTGTAATTCTGTGTTTCTTAAAATATATTTTTTCCAAATCCCCAAGATATTATGTAAATGAGAGTGATCTTCCTAACCAACTCTCACCTCCACCCAGACATGGTCAGTCTTCACAGCCAGTTTGTTGGTGCCTAGACTAACCACAAAGTGGATTTAAGGCGCTGTGGCTTTCCCTCCTCTCTTCCAAGCATTCGCCCTGTCACCTGGTTTTGTCTGTTCAGCACAGGGCGGTAACACAGAGAAAGGGCAATAAAAGCTTAAAATCTTAATATGCTCAAAATAGCAGAGATACACACCTCTCATTACACCCACTTTTGCCATCTTCCAGCATCGTGTGCTGTGGACCTCTGAAGCAACTTCTGAAGGGCTTTATCTAACGATAATTTGCAGGGCAGTGAGGATTTTCATATGTACATCAGCATCCAAATAATGCAGACACATTTTTGTGTGCAGGTAATTTGCCAAAGGGCAAATGAGAGGGAGAGACAGGTTAGCGGTAGATAAACCATCTCCACTGATTTGTGAGCATGTAAGGAAGCAATTTCTTTACACACAAATGTGATATTTAGGTTAGCCTAACAAAATGAAGTCCCTGATCTGGTAAAGATTTAACCACATATGTAGCTTGACACACATGAGCAGTCCTTTGAGATGCAAGCCTGTTAAGATTCAACAAATGAAGCTCATGCAGAGCACTTCACTCGCAATGTATTCAAACCAAATTGAGAAATCTGGAAAAGGAAACAGCTGAGATATGAATATTTAAAACTTTGCTGTAGCAGTGGACACATGTAATAACTTTTCAAAGAGATTTTCAGAGGATTTTTTAAAATACTGTACACACAGTACTTGTCCTAAATACATATTTACATTATGGACTGGAAAAGCTCTTTTAGAAACTGTTCTGGTCTTCTGGGTAAATAATATTCCTTTTAAAAAATTATGAATACATATTTAACTGATAAACTAGAATGGCTCTATTGAACATATAAACAATTTTTTTAACTGTCTACTGAATATGTTTACTGCAGAACAGAAATGAATCTAGATTATTTAACCTTCTGTAATTTATTTTTCAACTGCACTTCTTTCACAATTTTAAGCCCCCTCTAAAACAAAAATAAAAATTTCTTCTGCCTCATGTTCTCTCATTACTATCCAATATGAAGCTTAGTAGAGGTAACTGTGAAAGAAAACAAGAATTTTCCTGTGAATGATATTGTTGAAGCACTGTGTTCCGCATCGTGTATCAATGTTTTTTGGTTCCTAGACATATGATTTAAAAAAAAACCAACTTGTGATCCAAACTGTTCTGTCAATCATATGGGTGCTCTGGAGAGTTAGAAAAAAAGGTTGGAATAGTTTTTCCTCCTGCCCCCAAATAGAAAAGATAAAATCCCAACTGATCCCAAAGAACCTAGTTAAGAACTGAACTCATCTATATGAAGCTCCACAGCTTAGTGCCAGCACAGTGCTGCTTAAGACATGTATATTCAACAGAATAAAGACAGTTTTGCCTTTTACTGCTGAGAAAATATCTAAATAAACATATGTGTAAAAATGGTGACCATTTATAGGGAAAAGATCATTGAACCAACTATTCAATCTGATTTGTTTACTCAAGTTTGCTCAATGTCTGTACTGTTTGTGATGTGTAAAAAACATGCCAAGCTGGTACAGATATCCATCTCACCACTAAGCATCTTTGAGCACCATTCTCCCATGACTATTAACCACTTTTAATGCAACTTTACAAATTACCTGTTTAGGTAGAGTCTAAAGCTAAATTTTGTTTACTTAAAAACATACACAGGAATTTAATAATAATAATAATAATAAACAAATACCACTTAATAACATGAAATAGAAGGTGTAGAGAAGAGGAAAAAAAAAAAAGTTCTCCTTTATAGGACAGATTTCCTAAAGGGATTGGAGGCAGATACTCATGTGCTCAAGATTTTTAAGGGCACTACCTTTTTGACAGAGTCCCAACTCCATTTAGACACATACATGAGAGCTAAGATTTTCAAAATGCTCCTTAACCAAAAGCTCCCATAATGATCTTTTACAGCCATATTTTCAAAAGCACTCAACATTCAAAGTGCTTTTGGAAATCTGGCCCCAGCTGTGAGCAGTGACCTCTCCTGAAAATCTGTAGGGATCTGGCATGAAGGCATATGGAACGTTGCATTTAGTTGCGGGAATCTAATTGCCAAAAACATATTGACAAATTAGAGAGAGTTCAGAGAAGAGAAACAGAAATGGTCAGGGGACCAGAGAAATTTACATATGAGGGAAGATAAAAAGAGCTATATATCTATGGCTCAGCTATGAGATAATTAAGAGAAGATATATGTTAAGACTCTACAAGTGTTCCTAAACTTGTGTGGAGAATAAGGAGGAACAAATTAAATGGGATACAAGTTTATAACTAGAGGTGCAAGTAAGGAAGAAGAAAAAAAAATAGTCATCTGGGTCTTCAAAAGAGCACCCTGGCAGGGAGGTCAGTTAGGGTGTGAAATGTGGTCTGAGATGTCAAAGTCCCATTGCTAGGATTGTATGAAAGTTTACCTGTGGGATACAGCTCTGAATGCTCCAGAGAAGCCTGTTCAGATTCCAGTTTCAAAATAGATGGCAATTTGGCGTGGTTGAGCTGAGTGAAACTCTCTTTTGAAATAGCTGAAGTTGCTCTGATAGAATTAATATAAATCCCTAGAGAGAACAAAATGTTGAGCAAACTTTAGGCCATATTTGTCACAGGTCAGGTAGCATACCACCTGTATTGAATTATGACAAAGGCACAGACCATCTGGAATTTAGAGAAAAGAAGTGAAAACACCAAAAACCAAAACCAATAAGTCAGTACACTAGAGAAATTCATTTGTCAGTAAACTGTACGTGTAAGAAAACAGACAGAGGGCTAGGAACTTGGCAGGAGTACATTCCACTGAAGTTCTTCAAACCACATCAGGACACACTATTTCAGAGACTGTTATGTAGCTAAGGCATATGATATCATTATTTTAAAAAAGTAATAGGACTTTTGGCAAAAAAATCAAAAGCAAACATAGAGGCAGGTTTTAGAGGATCACATGAGACTCAGTGCTTAGTCAACACAGTTCAGTGCCCTGAGATGCAGGAATGGGGTTTGATGGAGGTTTGGCAGAAACAACTATGTTCATTGTCTGCTTCCAACAATATTCTGCCAGGTCACAAAGAATGAACTCAGGTATTCACAACATTCTCTTGTTTCTTTATTTTTTATTCCAGATCATAGAATCATGGAATGGTTTGTTTTGGAAGGGAATTTAAAGATCATCTAGTTGCAACATCCCTGCCATGGCAGGGGCACCTTCCACTAGACCAGGCTGTTCAAAGGCCCACCTGACCTGGCCTTGAGCACTTCCAGAGATTGGGCACCCAAAACTTCTCTGGTCAACCTGTTGCAGTGCCTCACCACCCTCACAGTAAAGAATTTCTTCTGAATATTTAATCTAAATCTACCCTTTTTCCAATCACTACATGCAATAGTTAGGTACTGAATAGAACACTGTTGCCATTATTACTACCTGTTGAACATTACCATTTAGTCTGGTAATATGAATGCCAAAGACACATGATTACAGAATAGTAACCTAAGTATCTTCCTGGACATGACATTATTAAGTGTTTAGATTTGCAAAATATAAAGAAACAAACACATTTGAGAAAAAAAAATACGTTGAATATGTTTTGCAAAATAAAAATAGGCATTGAGTCATATTTGTTAAGCCTAATTTGATTACTTCAAGTTTTATAATGTATAGTTGTCCTGGCCCTGATCTCAAAGGAAATAAACACCAGTTCCTGACCACGAATAGTATTTCAGAGCTATGGAAATTTAGAATAACAAATTGTGACCCATGAGGCAGGTCAGCAGAAGCCTGGCTCAGATGAGGTGGTTAATATGTGAATTTGCATACTTGTGAGTGGACATACCCTTGTACAGACAGCAATTAATTACTCAATAAATCTAGGCTTATAATGCAGCCAATCACTACCAACATTAATTGATAACTGGAGGAAGTAAGGCAGGCAGGTGAAACGAGCTGCTGTGGGCTGCAGAGGGGGTAGTAGCAGCCCTGTGCTAGCTCCCTCGCCTCACTCCATCTCACACCACACAGCTGCTTGGGCCTCATGAGCATGGTGCATGGTCAGCTACACCAGCTGTCATGGGAGGAAAGTCGAGCTCTGGATATGCAGCAAGCCACAGTACTTGTCAACACACAAGTTGCAATCAGCCCTTCGAAAAGCCTTAAGAGTTTTGTAACCTTAGGACCCCAAAAACATCCTTGAGCTACAGATATTAGAGACAACCCTTCTCCTTGAAAGTCTTGTTTCCCTTGCTGCCTCAAGCCTCACTTTACAAAGAGAAGGTCTAAAGCTCCACATTTTAAAAGGAACGGAAGAATCTTATTTCTGCTTCTAATCCTTGAAGCAGAACGGCTTCCAAGGACATCCAAAAGGGCAGCTCCTAAGGACGTCTTCTTATTTATCATCCTCTCAGGCACTAATGCTGCCACAAGCATGGCACAGTGACCCTGCAGCAGAGGGGTGCCTGCGGGCATTACTGAGGTTCTGCAAGGAAACTGGAGTTGTGTGGGCGACACTCACAGCATTGTGGTGGCACCAGCTCTACTGGTATTCAATGAGATGACTGCCAGCACCAGTTCAGATTAACATCTGCATTATGCACACTCCACATGGGAAAGAAAAGCAGTCCATATGATGTAATTAAAATTCAGGGTCAGAGTTTTTAAAAAATTACATTTTGGCTGGAGGATTCTATCTATTTTGAAAGGATGGCATGCTTTTATCTTGTCTGGATCTAGCTCCAAAAAGAAGCTGTATTGGGCAGGACTAATGACACAAGAAACTGAAGAGATCAGACAAAATAGACCGATCAGAACAATCTGGAGCATTTTGACAGTGAGCTTTTATTCAGCTCTTCCTCTCCTACCTTGGCTAATTCTATAATCAATACAAATAAATTTTCCTCAGCAAAGCATAGTCCAAACCCGTGGAACCAACTGCTGCAGGAGGTCATTGAGTCAGATACTGTAGTTAGATTTAAAAAGGGCTGAATACATTTTATGGCCAAACAACATCTGTACAGTCATCCAAGCTAAGATAATGGTGATGAAATTTCATGCTTGAGTGTGTAAAATGATTGCTACATCACTCAGAAAGGATTTTTTTTCTTCCCAGGTAGAGGATTACACAATTGAGAAGATGCATTATAAAGAGGTTTCTGAGCTTAGGGGTTTTTTACTTTTCTCCAAAGAGTGAAAGATCAGCTCATGGACCTCACAGAATAATAACTTAGCCTTCTACTTCTTCTCTTCTTAAATATAATGAAGCTCTTAAATGAGATGTTTCATTTGAGGGCGTCCAAGTTTCTTTCATTCTTTCCATGCTAACTGATCTCACATGCAGGTAAAATAACTGAAGCAAATCTTAGCAGCTGCCAAGGTTACTAATTCAGCCTCCTGACCCCAACAGGTGAGAGACAGCGAGTTTGTGTATGAGCAGGGGGAGGCCTGCGACTGATATCTGATGCAACAGCTGGCTGCATTTCTCATGCAACTTGCATTTACTGTACATCTGGCTTCATTTAATTAGAAAACAAAACAAACAAAAAAAATTGATCTTCCTTCAGTCATCAACAACCTAATGATAATTTTGACCATTCATTCCTGTTTTCATCAGCTCAATTTCACTTTCCAGAACTTAATCAAGGAACGAATTAAACAGGGACAGAATATTTGTCTAGCTAAAGATTTCTGTGGTATCTTGCAGCAGATTTAATTCACTGAGAATACGTAGGGGAGGAAACTGTGGGGTGGAACGACTGCCAAAACACTTAAAACCTCATTACCACATATCCCCACTTCACCCTGAGAGCCCCCAGCCTGTCCATTATTGTCCTGCCTCTACTTTCTGTGGGACTTTGAAAAGAAAAGGTTCAAAGAGCAAGACTTTCATGCTCCCCTTTCCATGTCAAACACTTTCAACTCCTGATTTCAAAGTGCCACTCGCTTGCTGTTCAAAGGCCTGTGGACACGTAGGGGGTGAGATAGGAGTAAAAGGTTGCACTACAAAGCCTGCTGCATTCAGAGCAATACCCAGCTCAGAGATACAAATGATAATATAAACTCAAGCACCTATCAATAAAACTGCCAATATATGAAAGGAGGGCTGGAAAATTTCTAAATGGCCTTTATCTGCACCCTCTCCCGCACTGCCATTATGTTGTAATAGGTTTGGATAAAAGCCTAATTGATATTTTAAAGTGCAACTTTTCTCTCTGTTGCAGTTATGGCCAGGGGACCCCAGCAGCAGAAAATCCCAAACCCCAAATAAGTTAGCTAAGAATACCTAAAGAAGTTCCTACCAACATCTGAAAAACCTGCATTGCTCTTGTTGAGTATTCATCTACCTCCCCTTCTCTCTCTGTATCCTTTTCATCTGCCTGCCCACAAGATTTGGAACACCATTAATTGGTCCTCAGGGAGGCTGACAGGCCTGTGCTTTTATGACTCGATTCTTTGTATTGTACACATGTGGGCATCTCTCAGGAGATAAACAAAGGGAAAACGTGCTGAAAAGGGGGGTAGAATTTGTATAAGACTAAATGCAGAACAAACCACCTTCCCAATTTGCTGCTAATATCCTAAATTGCATGAATAAATCCACCCCCCTCCCCATCTTCCGTCTTCCCACATCTGCTTCTCTTAATCTGCTTTTCCTGATTGCTACAGGCTTGTCTTCTAAGGAATTCCACCTCCCATTTGAAATCAAACAGTCTAACTCTTTTTTTGCCCCCCCTTCTCCCTCCCCCTTGCCAACAAAAGAGTGAGGTGGTCTTATGGGAAGATAAAAAGAATAGTTGATCATAAGAACTAACCTGGAGCCAACGCCTTGGTCTTTCGTCCCTTCAGCAGTTTCTAAACCCTAAGCACCTGCAGCTAATTCTCATGGCTTCCAGCCTTGGTCTTGGATTTGCTGAGAGTGAGAGACTTTTTGGCACAGCTTTCACTGCTCAGGAAAAATAAGCCTAACACACTCAGAGGCACGCCAACACACAAGCATGCACATGCACAAGCTTTAGCATCTGCGTGCGCCTGTGAGCGTGCATGCCTGTGGAAGAAACAGTCTGTGTTACACGGAGGAAACTGTAATTTTTAAAAAAGTGTTCTAGCAACCTTTACAGCTTCCCAACAACATGCCAGAATTTCTGCCGAATTTTTTGTATTTACCAACAGAGAAGGCATGGGACATTGTTTCCCCAGAGCGGGATATTTGCAAAGGATTTCTGGACCAAGTCCTCCTGGTTTTACTTACAGCATGTTTGATAGAAAGACAGGGATTTCTCCTGCTTTTCGATCAAAAAAACACTAGGAATTTAGGAACCAGATTCACAACTGGGAGGCAGATGCATGAATGCTTTCATGTGCACCTCAGCACATCCTAAAAATCTGTTCATAAGTGTCCATGCTTAGAAGCTAAAAACAACACAGGTAAAACAGGACTTGGGAATCAAAATCCAGGATTTTCACTCCATCTTCTTTCTTCCCTTTCTTCCTCAGCCTGCCTGTATCCTGATGGTTAAGTAAGTCTGCCAGACATGGAAGTGCATTTGAAACCTCTGACAGGAGAAGACTGAAACTACATCTTCTACATCTGGGATGAGTGGTCTGACTCCTAAACATCTGTTTAAAATGTGGCACCTTCTCGTACACCTTAATTTTCAGAGATAGAAGTGGTTGGTTTGTAGGAAAGTGCTTAGGTAGCCATAGTACTAAGTATCACCAAGTAAGGCATCTAAAAGAAAAGTGGAATTTATCACAGTTTTGTCATGAGCTTTCTTTGTTATGATATGGAGATCCTTGCTCAACATGACAATTTTTGTGAAAGATGCTCCGAGGCAACTAACTTGTCCTTTCATGCAAGGACTATGTATATGCTGTGATGCATTCTGGACATTGGATTCTTAATTTGAAGTTGATGGAGGCAGAGTGTATTGTAATGATGCAAATCAGGTTTTGATACCAAGACTTCAGAACCCAGATCCTGTAAGACTGTTTGAAGATTTTAGGTATATGAAAGGCTTAGCTATGTCTGTGACTCAGTTTATGCATCTGGAAAACAATTTCTATTTGCAGCTTGATTTTTAAAAAAAAATATGTGAAGAATGGTCTTGTTCTTAATCTTTGAGTATATACTCGTCATTGAGGTACTATGGCTTGTTTTACATTGTTTCAAGAAGAATTGTATATATGTGGCACAGGTGATTATTTTAAAAAAAATATATTTATTTTTTCCCAGAGGACAGCCTGTGAATGCAAATTTCTGCATAGAAACTAGAGGAAAGGCAGCAGTGAACACTTTACATATGTCAGTTCTTTTTCTTCCAACCTTTTAGTGAAGCATGGTGATTTCTACCTGGTTTTCACACCATACTCAACAGCAGGAATTTCAGTGTGCGTTGTAAAACCTGCTTAAGAGCCTGTGTAATTTACCTCATGTTGATTACTCTGTGTGGAACAGCGAATGGTACATGAGTTAATTAATCTACAGCTGCCTTGCCTGTCTGTGCTAAATAGTTGTAGTGGCTATATCTTTGAAAATCTTGAGACTCATTTTTTTTAATCTTTGCCAGTGACTGTGCACTGGGCAGAAATAGGCATTTAAGTGAGAGGATAGGTCTGATTTGAGTCCAGGGTCTCAAGACATCTGGAATAGGAAAGTTTCCTGGAGAGAATTACAGTTCTGCAAGGCAGCCACTGCTCCCAGCCTGGGAAGCCCCAGCAGCCAGGCAGGACAGCTGTCAGCACTGGTGCAGGAGAGCTAAGAAGGGCAGCAAGCTGCAAGCTTTTGGTCCTGTCTTGTTCCCGCTACCCTGGCTTGAAAACTAAAGGGCAGTGTGAAAGGCCCCATGTGTTAATTCAGTTATATGAAATACTATCACTATAAATTTCCTCCAGTTTCCCTGGAAATAAGCTAAGCAACAACTACTAAGCAAGGCTTCTATAAAACAAGTCACAATTTAAATCTACTTCACCTTGACAGCATCCCTGCTATGTATAATGATACAAACACAGTCTGGCCGCTGCCAGCCATGAACCACCAGCACAAGGACCAATGCTCCTCGCTGCTTCTGTGGGGAGCAAAGCACTGCCATTCGAATGGTCATAAACTGTTGAAATTGTTTGCAGATCCAGACCTCCATGCAGGACTCATCAGTGTGCACAAAGTGGCAGTGGGGAGGATAGGGAAGAGGAGCTCAGCTCCGCTCTGATTGATGCATGGGGCCTACCTTATTTTCCTCCTGAGGGTGACTGATGCTAAAGCTGGACTGGGAATGCCAGATGCATTTTTTCAGCCCATGGCAGGAGTTCTGGCTCCTCATGCCACCCAACACTTCCATGAAGCTTAAGACTCCATTTGTTTCAGGTCTGAAAACTGTAGTTCAAGACAGAGCAAAAGTGGCAGAGTTTAGGTTTGCATGCTGACTATGCTTCTTGGCTGTATGTCTGTGGACACCAGAAAACCACAGTAATACACCCTTACACATGACAAAGATATCATTTAAATATAATTGCTTGGCACTGGCTTATAGCTTTTCTGGCATCCAGACCCAAAACCAGTGTCTGGCATCTGACTTCCAGAGGTTGTGTGCTGCTCTATATGGATGCAGAGCAGGTGGCACAGCTTTTCCTTTTAATGCTGAAGAATACACCACTGCACTAAAATAGGCACTTTTCAACCCCAGCTGAAAATGCCCCTTTGGGGATTCTCAGCGTATGGGTAGTTACATTGAAAATCAATTTTTTTTACATTCAGAGCTTTCTTTTGGAAAGGTTTATTTGCTCTACTAACCATTTTAAGCCTCCGTGGCACCTTCTTACTCACCATAACTGCTGTACTTAGTATCCAGCTCATAAGCATTATTTGATTTCAGTATCCTGTACATTGTCACCTTTTAAATTAATATAAAATTGTTTCAGCAGTCTCCTTGTTTGTGTTGGTGTTAAATCTCTTGTAGAAATGTGGGGGGTGATGGAGAGTTTAGGGCATTAGGAATTCGGGGCTTATGATCCCCATCTCTTCTGGAGTCCTTCCTCCTTCCCTCCCTCCCTCCCGCAGCACAGCGGTGGAGGGCTGTGCTCCCTGAGACATCAGGTACCTACCGAAGGCACTTTCTTCAACGATGGTGATGAAAAAGGTACATGGCTCAAATCACAGGACCACTTGTGCTGGAATATGCAGGGAAAGTTGTCTAAGAGAAAAATAAAGCAAAATATTGATTTGGAGAAAGCTGGTTGAATAAGATCAGTTGTGGAATTTCACTCACAAGACAAAACACAGGCCATGGGTTTACTTGCAAGGTGTCATCTTCTACTAATAGGGCATAGAAAAGATAATGGATTAATTCCTTAGAAAAACCTCCTTGAGCTGAAGTGGTAGTAGCTTGCTTTGGAAGGGAGAAAAATCTCTGATTACAACTCTCCAATGACAACTTTTGGTTGCAACTCTTTCCATTGCTCCAATTCTGTTAGGGGCCAAATAACTCTGTTCTATCAGTTCAATTAAATATTTTCTATTAAACTTATTTTTCTTTTTTTTTTCTTTTTTTAAAGAGAAGCTTCCATCTGGTGAAATCTTGCAGTGTTTTTAAAGAAAACAAACGAGAACGATAATATTTATAGCCACTTTTGTTTTCTGAAAATAATAATAATGAAAAATATGTCAATTTGGATGTTTCATATTCTAAAATTAAAAAAAACCTTATGAAGTAAAATTTTATTTAAGCACAAATAAGTTGGGCGTTTTTTTTAACATGTTTAGTGTTGAAAATTCTCTTATAAATGAGACTCTAATTTACACCTCTGCAGAAGCTGTTTTTAAATGGAACCATGCTTCTACTTCAAATTCTAATGTTCACTTCATTGTAGATTTTCAAGGCCTCTTGCCTAAGAGTGAAAACATCATTAGTTTTTCTAGAGTCAATGCTAAATTGCTACAATGCTCTGAAATTGGTCAGTGTCAGATACTAAGAAATAATGCATCACACAGCAGCTATCTTGAGACACCCTGGACAAACTCTTTTTTCATTCAGGAGGAGTATCACCAGCAAGAGAAAAACTCAAGCACCTGTTTGGGAAGGTATGTTTTATAGAGCAACTGATAAACCTAATCCTTTATTTCTTGCCAAACTGGTCCAATCATTGAAAATAACAGGTCAGTATCCATAGAACAATAAACTATTTAAACAATTTTCTAGTTAATTTTTAAATGTCTTACTGTGACCTTCTGCTCTGTTGCCCTCAGTACCCTACCTTTTGGCTGAAGTCTCTTTAAGATAGAGAAGTTACATCAGCAATTTCACCTACTCTGAAATCACCTCATTCTGCCCTGATTTATACCCCATGAAATCCTATTGCCCTCCAGGGGGTTCTGCAGAGTGTAAAGCTGGGCAGAGTTTGATCCAGAATGTTAAATACTGGAGCATCAAAGTTATAGGTTTATTGCAATTATTATTGGTCCCCATTGGTTATTTACTTATGCTGTATCTCAGCTACAGTTAAATTCTATGCTACAAGGTATGTGGGGAGATATAAAAACACAAATAGCAAGTGAGTGGATTGATTTGGAATGGGCTTGAACCTGTTTTTATGCTCCAAGACACTGCAGAAGCGGAGGGGTTTTCAAGGCTCCCCACAAAGTGACCTGAGAATTGCGATTCTGAGTTGTCTTAAAAAGCTCCACTGTAAACTGAGGCAGTTCAGCTGGTGGCACATCATGACTTTAACTTTCTCCATCTCAGAGGGTGGGGTGGATGCTGGGACCTCTGCAGCTCACCCCACTGTGCTTAGCTCACTGATGAAGCTCTGCAGAGGGACAGACAATTCCTCAGTCACGTAAGCATCCTCACCAAACTAACTCCAACAGTTCTTAAACGTCCCTGCGAATGTGTTTCTGAAGTCTAAGGGAAAAATCTTAGTAACATTGTCACATTTCAGTTAACTGTGTCAGGAGGAGGGCCCCATCCTAAATTACCAAACTTCTGACTCAAGATTTTCCACATCTAATCACAAATTTAATAGTCTCATATTATATGTAACTGGCCTTTCATTACAGAGTTCCTCAATCATGCTCCAGGAGTTAAGACAGAATTGAATAACTAAAATCATACCTAATTATGTACTGTTTGCACCCACAGAATATTTTTTTTTTGCAGCGTATGAGCCCAATACAACTACAGCTATTACAGGAATTCTCCATCATATGACTCAAATATGTTCATAACAGACACATACATCATTTCTGAACTCAGGTGCTAACTGAACATCAAAAATCAAATGTTCCCATGTCAAAGAGATATTCTGTAAAGATGGACTAAAATAAAATATAATAAAAATCAAAACACACACACAGACAACAGTATGAATACCACTGTCCCAAAAGCCCAGGGGATTTTACATTTCAAGTTTCATGGAGTTTTCCCTCAGCAGTCGTTGGGCTGACCGAGATGGTCTAAGCTTGATACAAGTACCGCAGACACCGAGCGTACTTTATAGGTCACACTTTCTACTGAACTACCTTAGAGCTAATCACCATTATAGGAAATCTATCAATATACAATGAAATTTGAAATTTAAAACTTACTGACTAGGGGTCAGAGCAATATGTATCAAAAAGAATGTTTGTTTCAAAGTTACACCTTCTCCTGGCTCATACTATGTATGAAAAAACAACCCAGAGTCCTTTATGGGTAGCTACATGTGTTATATCAAACGGCTGCCCAATGTGTTCCCTTCTAAACTTTCTGTCTGGATGCATGGGCCTTCAACACAAGAAGAAATGTGTATGCCATGTATTTTCTTTCCTATAAAGCCTTCATTTTTTACCAAATAACTGGAATTAAGCAGTACTCCAAAATCTCTTTTATCTTTCTCTGTGAAAAAGAAATGCATTTTACCATCAGATCTATAGCGATGAATTTTTGGGGAAGGAAATTTCTAATTGAGTGTGAAAAGATCTCAGTTATGTAGCTTCCCAGTTTGGTTCACACTATCCTGAAATTATGATTACCAAAAAATAATTTTCTAATTTAGCAGTCAGATTTGCTTGTCATATTAAATAGCAAATAGAAAATGACATGGAAAATGTTTGTTCTTACAGTTATAACTAACCAGCTTCTCAAGACTCTTTTACTGGACAAAAAGCCAGTATTTTCTTTTTTATTGCACTCAATAATCAGGATCCAGTCTGCCTCACAACAGTCAACTGCCATTGTAACAAGTTACAGGAAAATTATAATGCTTCCTAAGCATTTCCACAGAAACAAATTTCATGTGTGTGTGGGTGGACGGTAGGAGGAGAATAACCTTGGGAAAACCACAATTATAAACAGCTGCAGCATGCATTAAATGTAATTATGATTTATTCCTATAAATAATTCTTTGTGTAAATTTCCACTTAAGCTGGATTTGCTGTTCGGGTGCAATGGACATTTCTGCATTAAGTGATTATGCCTTTTTATTATTATTAAAAATACTGATTCTTTTCACATGGGAGAGGAGATGGGGAAAGAAGACTTATTGTACCAGCATGAACTGCGGAAAAATCCAGATTCTAAGAATTAATGGTTTAACAGCCTGGACACGATGAAATTGTTTGTGACTGAGCTACAAAGAAGGATTAAAATGAAAGAGAGTGCATCATCCAAAGTTATTGTCAGCAAAACCTCATAATACTATTTCAACAAGATAATAAACATATAATGATAGATAGCATCTGATCAACCACTATGGAACAGCTGACTATATTAATAGGACTTGACATTTGTTCTGTTTAATGGATAAGGTGTTGAGCACCTAGGTTTCTGCTATGCTAATTGCTTAGTCATTTGAAAAAGAAATCAATACGATACAGCCCTCACAGGAGAAAATCTTGACTGATTCTTTACACATCCCACAGCAAAAATAGCACTAAATCATGGCCATTAATTCATTTGACTAATTCAACACTTCAGATTTAATTCGTTCTCATATAAGGTTTTACAGCTGTCTATTACGTGAACGTACAGCAGTGGTAAGGACAGGAAAGATCATATAAAATGACTGGGAGAAGGAAGACGGTTTCCTTTGGAAGCTTTATGTATCACATTCCTGATCCCACTGAAATTAATTACAGCTAGCCATTTACTTCAGTGAGATAAGGCAAGGGCTGTGTATGGGCCTTGGTACATCTATGTGCTCTCAGTTCTCATTGTATGCGTAGGAGCTACTAAGAGCTGCTCAGTGCTTTGGAAAAAAAAAAGATCTTAAAGCAAGTGTGTTACTACTGCTGCAACGCTGATGTGCTGCAGCTGACCCTCTACTAAAACAGGAGGCCCTAGCTTCATATTCAGTTGGATATTTAGTCAAGCTCTTAGTCACATTCATAACCACTTCTCTTTAAAAGATCATAGAAGCCAATGGCACATGCTAAAATTCAAGCAACTACCTGATTAATATGATGATCCAAGGCTATGATTCTTCTCCATGTGCCCTCTCATCAATGTGGGTTTCAATTTAGACTTTCTTTCCACTTGGGATACATCCTTAATTTTTTGAATGGAATATTTTGAATGGAATAAATACTGCAAAACATATCAACATTTGTTAGACAATATCAGAAACATAGGTACCTACTTCTTTCGTAGATATCTCGAAAAGTGTTATGTTTTAATATGTTTCACTTCCTTGACATCTTTCATCATGCCTTTTTCCAGCACATCTGCAAAGCACTTCATCAGCTAACCAAGCATTCTCTGTGTGCAGTATGGATGGGATAACCAAGCTAGAGGTTAATATCTTCCAGCTTAAAAATGTCACTCGGGTGGTTTGTCCAAATTCGCACAGATAGTGTCAAAGGCAGAACTGATTTCAGTGTTGTGCTCTGCCTGAGCTTTAACACAGACCAACTTTTCTTTAAAGAAAGGCTGCCTAGAGTGCCTTCAAAGCAGAATTGAAATACTGCACAGTTACTTTAGTATTAGATCTATGGATGTTTTTCCATTTCCACCTCCTCTGCATGGCTGTGTGATTAGCTTAATTTAAAATAAAACCTTGTTTTCTTTCCTCATATAATTTTGGTGGAACTACAAATGAGACAGTTTGCACTTGACACGAGTTAGGTTATTTTTAAAGACTTTTGTTGGAATTGTTGGTAGTTCAGAAGCTTTAAGCTGTACATTGAAGGAAAAATCATTATTTGCTCTAAAGTTATAGTAAATTAATATGGAAAGCTCTGCTGCTGTTCAGGTTGCATTTAGTACATGCTGTTAAGACTCCACAGAATACTGAAGATTTGTTTGCATGCTTTAAAAATAATAATAATAATAATAAAAAAAAGCTACCACATGTTTAAGCCCCTGTAATTAAGCTATACCTCTAAAACTGCATTGCAATATTTTGTGAATAGTTTTGCACACTTGACCTCCATCACCAAATCAAGTGCAATATAACAGATCGAGCCTCAGAAGCTCTATTTATCCTTTTGACCATAAAGACATTCCTTTATTATTCTTTTCCCTTATGACTGGATTTAAAGAGCTTTTTTTAAAGCCTCCATCACCCTTTTTAAATAAATATGAGAAAAAAAACCCTAACCAACATGGGTTGTATATTTTCTGTAAAAAACATCCTTAAATCAATTAAGCAAATATACACTAGCAAGAAGGAAACACATTAAGACTCATTTTCCTTTTTCCTGTGCCAGGTTACTTTTTTGTACTATATATCAGAATGAAAGTAATTCACCTCTCAAAAAAAAATAAAAATTAAAGAACAAAATATGACTGTGATGCACTTTTGCAGAATACAGTCAAATTTCCATAAAATGTCTGCAGGGTTTTTCACATTAAAATTTCTCTTACTAAAAATGTTTATGGAAATAGGTCATTATGCACATTACTAATAGAGAGCAATTTGTTGCTTTTAAAGGAGCTTTTATACTAATAGTCGTGAATAAACACATTTATCAGACATCCTAAATATAAACAATATATATACTAGCAAGCATAGTACTCCTCACATGCACACTAAACATGGATTAAAGAAGTTGCTCATTTGGGGCCCGTTTCTGCTAATATGGAGCCCAGAGGAATTTTTTTACTGTTCTTATGTCGATAGGAGATGAATGGTGTCTCAGCTGTGGAAATGGGTTACTGGATGGTACCACTGAACGAACACAATGTCTTAAGTCCTACCTGCTTCCACACAGCTTTGCCAGAGCCAGTAAGATTCTCCTTGTGTTTGGTGAAAGTGGGAGCAAGGGAGGGATGTCCCAGTAGACCTCTTCTCTGCAGCCAGAGATGCAGAGTCCAGTCTAGCAAGCCCAGCACCTGAAGGGCATCCTCAGTCTCTGGAAAGCAGCCTTGTACAGTGCAAAGCAGATTTTCTTATCAATGGGACCAAATTGTGCTAGTACGGTGTCATAACTGAGTTTGAAAACAATGCATATCCCATTATCAGCACTTAGAAACAATTAAAAAAAGGTAACTGATGCAATTTTACCTGACTTCTGAGGAATAAAAAAGATACACCCAGGTAATTATAATGTGTAGGTTACGATAGTACGGGAAGCAACAAGATACCTGCTTAAAACTGCTAGACTCGCTAAGGAACATCTTACATTATATTTACACAGTAGCATCAATTCTCTTAAAAATCCCACTTAAACAACAGATATAGATCACCTAGAAAGTGCAAATGAAATGAGCTGTTTCAGGCAGATATGTTGATTCCTGTGGTCCCTTGCTTGGTTGTCAGTAAAAGTGAAGAAAATGTAAAACATCTATCCAATTATTTCAGTTAATATACAAGCATTAGGCATTCAAATTCCTAATTAAGAGACAACATGCCCTGTCAGGCATCTGCATAGGCTATTGAACATTGCCTAGATTGTTCCATAATTATCCTGGCTTAATAGCTCTAAAAATGTAAGCAATGTGCATCCACTGAGGAAATGCACTGCTTATCACATGAGGAGGAACAGCACATAGAACATGTTGTAATACCATGTATTTATGCTGCAGGTTTTTAGTGGAACATAGTTTAATTAACAGCGGGCAGCCTTGGCTTAATAGCTGGCTTCTGTTGGCAAGGAGACATGTAACTCACATATAAAAATATATTTCCATGACCAGATTAAAATGTATAAAACTCAACTGCTGGAAGTGCTCCATTTCAGGTTCTGGTGTCAGGCACCAGAAAGAGAAGATAGCGTGTACAAAAATATATATTTGTACTGATTTCAGCATGCTATTTTTCATGACTTATTTGTCAAAATCCTCCATCTCCCAGCCCCTTCTCACCAAAATAAAAATAAAAAAATAAATAAATTTCAGCACCCTCCAGGGCAGTCATGTTGTCAAGGAAACAGATTTTTGCCATCTTCTGTGATTTGCATTTTCAGTAAATTTGCTACAATTTCCTTCTTTTCAAGCCTGATGCCTATGTTCAAGAGCTGACCAACGTTGCCTTGAATGCTGCAGCCATAGCATCAAGATGTCTATTCTTTCATACTCTCTGGCAAGACTGGGCAAATCATGGATGCACTCGCTGAGGAAAAGGCTGGAAGGAACACAAAAATGAAATATTTCAGCCATTTGAAACTGATTTCTTTTGCCCTTTAACCAATAGGTTTTGTTTTGGAAAATAATAAATGTTTTCAGGGCTTCATGGCCTTTTCTCTCTCTTCTTTTTGTCTTTGCTATATAAAATACAAGGGGAAAAGAAAAAAAAAAAAACCAAGAAAAGTCCATTTAAAAAAGACACTGGAAATGTGAAGAAATTTGTAGTATAACAGAAAATTTGCAAACAAAATATATTTTTCAGCAATGTTTTTGTTTTAGCTAAAACACTAATTCTAAGTTAAAAATTTAGCTCTCTCTGGTTAACTTTACTTTTAAGACACCTGTACAGGCCTAATGCATGGCATACAGCTTCTTCAAATCTGTTTGCTTCCACTGGACACAAAACTATCATGCATAAATTTGGCAACCTCAGGATGCTTCATGCAACAGAGTGAGGGAGCTACCCATCAGCATTTCTCTTGAGACTGCAAGGAGGAAGAGTTGAAGCACTTCTCTGGTTTCCTTGTGGACTGGAATCATACAAATAAATAACGTAAATAAATATATCTTCCTACCTGGGATAGATCCAGCACAGCTGAATTGATTCAACTGGTTTTAGATGGATTTATTTTTTCTATCTCATCTCATAGTGGGCATAATTGTCACAGAATCTAACTGTGAACTTCCATCTCTTTAAAGTGTTTTACCATAGCATCTCACGTGTACTATGCAAACACTTGGTATGAGAAAATTTTTCTTCTTTGTTCTTCTAAATAGGAAGAAATACGATTATAAAAATTATCCTATATTCACCTATTCTTTCCTGTCCCTGTCTCTATATAACTAGAATTCTGTAGGGCATCTCAGAATATAGTAGGCCTCAAATGTGTTTTTACTAGTCTAGAATTTGACTCTATAATGGGTATTAAGTATGCATGCTTTTTTCTTCACTGAATATGTAGACTTTTTATTAAATAAATAGGAAAGTAATTATCCATCTGAAGTTGCCAAAGGAGTGTCATTCCAAATGATAGAATTAATAACATATATTTTGGCTGAACTGTTCTTGTCAAAGGATATAGGGGTTTTTTCTCCAGATCATAATTATATATATAATATTATTTAATGAAATGCAACAATGAACTTTAAACAAATTAGAATGATAAATTTAAAGACTATTTCTAGATCTCAAATCCTTTTTCTTTCCTTTCCCCTTCTGGTACAAAATTTTTAACTACAACTCTTTTTTTTGGCTCAAATCAGAAAAAAGTAACTTGTCGGTTTCTGATAGAACAAAAATTCTTGTTCCTTATGACATCACAAAATAAAGACATTTAACAGTATAGATGTTAACAACATTAGGCCAGTACTTCTGCAGAAGGAGGTAACCTTGCAGATTAAGCTTTATAATGAAACACATTTTCAAAAGTATTGCAGTGAGTTAAGGTTTGTGCATCTCTTGCACTTGAAAATCTCACACTGCCTGTGTAAATGACTGAAAAGTGAATTGGAATAATTCTATGTATTTTTAAATTTTCCTCTCTGCAAAATAGCATTAGCGAGAACAGTATGCTTTGAGCGCCTCTAACTTCTGCACCATAAGGAGACCAGAGGTCTTCTCGGGAAGGAGACAGCGTCTTCCTGACACAGCAGTGCTGTGACACAGACCTAGGCTTGCTTCAGGAAAGTTTCAGGACCTTCACCATTTGAGCTGCAAGACAGGTGGACTGCACTCTAACTGCTCATTAATAAAGGACAGTGTTAATTCGTCACACGGTAAAAATCTCGTGGTACTTTGAAGTCTTCTTTTTGCCATTTTTTTCTTTTCAGGTTTGTCATGAAGAGGTTGCCTCTCACCTCTTTGGAGAGTACACCAGGAGCTACTAGAGTATGCCAAGTTGAAAGCTTTGCATCATTTTTCTCCATAGACCTATATGAGTGAGGAGGGAAGGTAAAATTGGGAACTGTGTGTAGGACACATTTTTGAAGTATACCTTTGGCTACAGAACTGAATAACTCTGAACTCAAAGGCCAAAAGCAGCCGAAGTGCCTGGTCAGAACACAAATCTGCACACTTGCTCCCCTTTCTAAACACAAACATTTAATTTGTGTTGCTTTTTTTAAGCTGCTACATTATTTGCCTTCTCGGGCCCCAACCTCTGAAAAACCAATTTCTTCTGGGTTGCTAAAGCGTAAATTCTCGAATTCACTCAGAGGACACAGCTCCCAAGAGACAGCTGGAAACAGCTGGTTCCTGCAGCTGGAAAAATTTTCAGTGCCAGTCCAGACCTTGATCTAGTAAGGCACTTATGTTCATGAATAGTCGGTTGATTTCCATAGGAAAGTTTATGTGTTTGGGTGCGTCGCTTCATTGGGTAAATTAAGTAAGTAAATATTACAACAACAGCCCCTTATTGTAGGTAGGTGGATATTACAGGCTTTTGTCCTTCAAAGACTTACATGAGTAGCATGACTCACACAGGTTTCATAGTGTCAAGGCTGTTGGCTGCCCCTGTGATATGGGGTTCATCAAATCTGGGTAAGCATTTCTTTCTATGACTTTCCATATGGTGTATGAGTAACTTTGAAATGACAAAAAACATTGATTAAATGAGTGTCCACTGAGAGCAGCTAAATTTATGTTTAAAAATGAAGAAATGTAAGGAATATGTAAGCACTAGATTTCACCCTATTGTTTATTCAAAGAAAATATGTACTGTCAGGCAAAAAGAGAGAAAGTTTTGGGGGTTTGGGTTTGTTTGTTTGCTTTATTAGATCATTCAGTCTTATTTGTTCAGTAAACTGCAGTCACATAAATATCCCATGGGAAGCTCAAAACTTTTCTGAAAGCAAGAATAAGGGAACAGTAAAATAGTTATTAACAGGCAAGGGAACTCACCATATTTTGTATTAAAGAAGTTTGTAAACAAGATTCCATTAAGTGAGTGTTTACCTGCACTACTGTTTGGATGTGCAGAGTCTCTCTTGTTACATATTCACGTTTATATGAATTTATAAATTCATTGTTTATAAAATCAGGTGCTTTTGAGACAAGAGGTACTTTTTAAAATAAGTAATTCTGTTATGAAACAGAGAAGTATAAATCAATTTATTAGAAATTGTCTGCATATATAGCTGTGAAAAAAGACCTAAAGAAAAAAGTACAAGGCTGCTGTAATTTGGACTTTGGGAAAGCATACATCAGGCAAAATGAATTCAGATAACTTACCAGAAAACAATAACCTTCCCAGCACAAAGGGTGAAATACCCCACCCCACACACAAGGCAGTTTCTATACAGCATACACCCCAAAATGTCTCTAGTGCCGGTAAGCATAAAGTCTATGTTTAGATTTGTTAAAAAGAATGGAAAAGAATATGAAGCAGTCTACTTTTTTTTCAAGGGATGCAGGTGCTATCCAATAAAATAGGACTCCAGGGACACCTTCATATCTTCTTCATATCTTCATACTTTCTACCTCCTTGTCCTACACTAAAAAATGCAAATTGCATAAATGTTTTGCTAAGACCTACTCACGTTTTAGGTGTTTCAATGAATTTAGCTGATATGGCTCTTTCGTAATCAAATGTATTTTCACACGCCTATAGCTTGTTGATTACATCTCATTTCTTGTACTTGACTCCCCTCAAAAAGAGCTTTTTATCAGTGTGTCTCTCACAAGCCAGGTACCAGTAAAAATTGAGCTACTTTCCTGATGAGCCCTATCAAGCCCATTTTCGGGAGTGATGTAAAAATAATATATTTCTTCTTCTTTCAGGCAAAGTTATTTATATCCTGCCTCATATTTTGTTGCATATGATCTTTTAGGAGTGTACCATTAACCTTTTCCAAAGTACAGTATAGCATATGGGTACATCGACACAGACTCTGAGTCTAATTTTGGGAAGACTTAACAGCTTAGTGGTGGTCATCAGGGTATTATAGCAGTGATGCTCCAGAATTATGTTATTGTTTTTTTGGTTATGAAATTATCCAGTATTTCTAGCCATAGGGTAATTATTTGAATGAAACAGCTACATTGGCTGGTAGTGGGACTATTTTGTAGGGGGGAACCTGGTAGAATAATTCACTCCTCTGACCCCTCAACATGGATTGAACTGTTAAGACATGTTCCTCACATTGTTCTGCTTTGCTGATGGCAGAAAATAACATTGTCCAGGTATGCTGTCCACTCAGCTGCAAAGGATCAGAAGTAGAAGAAGCGAATGGGGGCCTAAGAAGAAAACCTGACACCTTCGTTCTGCCCCTTCACCTCAGGCCTTACGTGCATGATGACCTCTAGTAGTACAAAGCACACCACTAAATTAATTATCCCTTGTGTACGGTTGAAAAGGGTTTTGCCTCAGAGATCTAGAAAAACAATAATTGTGTTTCCATTGTAGTCTCCTTCATTTGTCTTATCACATACTGTGTTGAAGCTGCCACTTAAACCCACAAGTGCACTTTTTTCATATTCTGTGGCCTCATCCTACCTCAATATGTTCGTGACCGTTACCCCACCTAACTTCATTGTAGTTCTCAAGCCCCTTGGTAACATTACTCTATTTAATTACCAAACACAACAAACTTTGAATTAGGTATTTTCTATGTAAAAAAAATAAAGTGAGTGGGCTACAAATTTTTAATCAGCTCTATCATTCACTTTTGTCTGGTGTCTGAGGGTTCCGTTTATTGCATACAATTGAGATCCAGCACATCATACTTATACTAAATTTAAACCCATGCTTAAAGTGTGCTGCTCTTCAGCCTTGTGTGTGCAGAAAGGTGACGGAAACTAGGGTAAGAATGAGAAAAGAGGCCCTGTCCTCCCAAATACTTCCTCGTACAAGTCTTTCTGCCTTTGTACTCTACCTGAAAAACATGGTTGACAATATTATTTTCTCCCTCCTGTGTTCAGTCTATCTAGTATTAATATTAAACTCTACTTTCAGGACTATTAATTCTTATACATTAGAACAAGGGGCCTGGGCCAAAGTTAGTTTTCTTCTGCTACAGTAAAGAAAAATAATAAGTGGAGAGTTATTTCAGTATGGTTGGTCTCATTCTAATCTGCTGAGGTATAGGATAAATCTAACTCAGCTGGATACTTATTATATCTTTAAGTTACAACCTGCCTTCTCCAACCAGACAGTTTAATGTCTTTCTCGAGTACTCATTATCCCTTGTTTTGATTATTGCATTTTGTTACCTTAGCAAACATGATCATATCCACGCAGAGTGCTGCTGCAAAGAGCACTGTGCCAATCTCCTGTTCTGTCCATGAGGTACTCATCTTCATTGTCAGGTGTTTCATAGCTAACCTTATCTTCCCTGCAGCCTTCTGCTCAATACTCAAGTAGTAACTCCTTAGGTCTGTGAGCATTCACTTTTCAACAAACAAGTAGGTCTTAGAAAAGGACCTCTGACATTCCCCTCAAAGCTGCTCCTTGTCCTCAGGAGAAGTCACCTGAAAGCACCCACAGTTACCTCAGTCTTCTTTCAGATTTCTCCACAAAAATCTGAATTGCCATAATCCCTATGAAAAACTTCATAATACACTGCTGATGGACTAAGGCCATCACCCAGGCTAGTATTGTAGATTGTCTATTTATTGTATATAAATATAAATGCTTTCTGTATTCTTGCTTTCTCCCATTAGCCAGTTCACTTCTGTTATATTTCACACTGTAACTACTTGGAGGCAAAGATAATTTTTGTATTTCATACGATAGTGGCCTGGTCTATGAATACAGTTCATAGTGTTACAGTAGTAGTAACAATAATAGTAATTGAATGAAGTCCCTCCCCAAATTATTTGAAATAAATTTATATATAAAACCAACTATATAATAATATGTTTTTATAAAATATCATATATTTATATGTGTATATTTAAATATAGATGTACATATATTTTACATTTATATAAAAATAAATACAATAACAATAAATGATGAAATGATGCAAAAAAAGCCCAAGCCATCAGTTCATATAAACAATCTCAAATGTAACTTGAAAACAAAGACACACCATTAATAGACCTATGCAAATACCATGCCATATCCTGGAAATGAAACAATGAAATTTCATCCCCATAAATCTTTTTCTACTGTACTACAATCTTGTGTACCTATGAGCCTCTGCCTTATTTTATTCCACTGAAAAATAGAGTTCATATATCACTGATTGTTTTCGGGAAACACTTGAAGACAAGGAGGACAATCTTATGTGTTTAAGTATGCATATAACCTTTCACTTAATTTTTTTAATGTTCTTAGCTGAACAAGCTTAGAACAAACATTTTTTTCTCAGTCTATAAAAGAAGATGAATCAATCATACTCAGTGTCAGTAATTTGAAAATAATAGAAAAAATGGATAGGCAGCATTTCTGATGGTGCAAGTCATTTCAGTGACAAAGAATCTTCTGTTAAATGTTTTCTATGTAATATGAGATCATACACATATACAAGTGGGCCAAAGTACAAGCATCTGCCCAATAAAGCTGCTATTAACCTCTGATTGAAACATACCTGGTAGAAGAACAAATTTATAAAATTTTCCTGGTTTGACAAATGAGACTTCTCAAAGCACCATGAATAACCCTTTTCTCTTTATTTTTTTTTTTTTAATTAGCTTTTTTTTTTTTTTCTCAAAAAAAAAAAAAAGAAAAGCAGTAGACTTCTGGGTCCTCATACTCAAGTCTCCAGTGAGACCCTGGGTGCAACTACATTTCTTACACTCCCCCAGAGTCATGACTTGCTTTATGCCCTGGGCAAAGGTTGGTCTCAGAGAAGTTCACATTGCATTATGGAAAATCCTCCAAGGAACCTGGCCTTTGGAAAAAAGTGGAAGGCTGAACCCCTACTCCCTTGAGTATTCATAGAGAAATGCTTTTTAAAGATTTATTAAACAATTTAAGAATAAAACTATTTAACCTCTTTCAGCAAAACGTACTTGTTATGCCAAATGTACATACTCTAGTGGATTTTCCTCAGTGTAGGTATTGGGGGACTGAGATGTAACCCCACACAAATAAGACTGGTGAATGTATGACTGTCCAGTCCTCTGATACAGCTTCCGTACTCTGTATTTAGATATGATCTTGATCTGTCCTGTATTACAGCATGTATGAATGACATGGAGGAAAGATGAGAAAGGGGCCTGTAGTTAATGTTTATAGATCGAGTACAGGAGCAGGGCAGGTGCAGAATGATGTTTTTCTGCCCAGATTAACAAAAACTGCAGGGCAACTATGGTTCTAAGCCAGAGACTGTTTCCTCATGACTGTAACATTTTCAGTTGAACTTGTCTTTCATCGTTTTCCCAGACTTTATTTTGAAGCCATTTACACTTTTTGAATGCAACATCATGGGGCAAAAGAAAAATCACAGAATAGCTATGATCTGCATGAAAACCTACTTCCTCTGGTGTTAAAGCTCTTTGTTACATCTATGCATAAAGGTCCACTGGAAACAATTATGTTTTAAGCCATTAACTTCTTTCTCAAAGCAAGAATGGAGGAGGGAAGGGGCAACAAAAGCAAAAATGTGTGCTGGATTTCTAATGGAAATGTGAGATCTGTGGGCTCCCCAGAAAACAAACACTCATGCAAAAGTTTTTTTCCTGTTTTTTAAGGAGGGCTCCAGATGAAGACTCATGTTTGCATAAACTAACAGAGGCATTCAAAGAGGTTAGTTATGGGAATGACAGAGAAAGACAGTTTCTAGCACTCTGACAAAAGAAGGCGCCATCATGCAGAGTGGGAAGCATGTTTGCCAAAGAAAAGCTGTGACTCTCTCAGCCTTCAAACCATTGCTAGCATGTCTGCAGAAATGCCAGTAGCACAAATGACAAGTATTCTGTGTCTACTAATGAAGACTGGAATATCAAAGCCTGCATTTTTCGAAGGGAACAACCCTTAAAAACACATCTCTTGTATAGTTCGCTGTTTACTTGTATACATGTGCAAGGAAGGCCATATAACAGAGACAACATATGGAAGGCATGTGAGGCAAAACCAGGGTGCCTGTGAGTTTTATGAAGTCACCTGGGTTTAAGTGGGACTTCTGTAACCATAATATTGGTGTGTAGCCTGCAAGTCATCCCAGCTCTGGCAATCCAGAATATGCTTATTGTCTTTCCCTTACCCTGCAGTCGACTCCAGCATTTCTGTGGGGATTTGTCAACTCGGTTGTGCTTACCAGAGCTGGAGGCAGGCTCAGCCCAGCTCTGGATGACTGCTGTGGCCTGTGACTGCCCAGACATGGCGCTGGGCCAGCCCCAAATAAACCATGAACCTCGGGTGGGTGGAAACTGCTCTTAATTCCAAACCCAAGATGCTCCAGGGGAGTTTGAAATTAAGCAAAACACATCTGCCCATCCCTCATTATTGTTGTTGTTATTGTTGTTATAACCTTTCATTACACTAATCCACATTTTTGTTCCACATTGTGAGTATGCGAGAGGCTGGAAATAGTCATTAAAATCCAATAATGTTTAAAATTCTAGCACATTAACACTGACATTTTGCCTTCTAAACAATCTCAGGTAATGAAGGTCAATACAAGCAAACAGTCTGTCTATGGCCCTTCGTTAGAGGCTTTCTGTGCTTGGACTTCACAGCAGGGGACTGTCAGGCAAAGTGTTTTCCTCTGTGCGGCTTCTCTCCGAGTGTTTGCTGCAGCTGGCTTCAGCATATGGTAGAATATGAAGATATTTTCTGGGGTCCACTGCCTCAATCACTGTTTAATGATTAATTACTGCAGGCTGGTGTCAGGGTGAGACATTCAAGGCTTCAGGCAAAAGTCTTAACTATAGAAAATGACAGCAGGCGGGATTTTGCCAAAAAGAGTAACTTTGCACTGCTAGTTCTAATGATTTGCACTGCCTTTTGATCCATTTGTAAACAGCAAGATGGTAAAAGACTGAAACTATCAGGCAATAAATGCCAACAATAACAAGAAATTGTTCCCAGAGAGAGTCTTAGGATATTTGGTCGTGTTGAGAAAATGTTATAACTTGATCTCTTGGAACAAAGTGGGGACTTTGGGGCTGTCTTCCCTCAGACCATCTCCAGGCAGGAGTGAACTCAGACTCCAACCACCAGGATGAGGAAGATTAACACTCTGAGACAGGGAGACTGAGGCCCACTGGAGCTGTGAGGCTGAGGAAGTGAACCTGGAAGTCCCAGCTCCATTGTGGCTGATGGTCTGGTGGTCACACTGCTTTCTGGGCCAGATCCAGAGCTAGCATCAACCCTGCAGGGAGCTCCTGGATGGCACACAGTGCCTCACGGGCCACAGAGGTGCAGCACCCCCATCAGCACTGCCATCTGGGGCTATGTTAAGGGAGCTGGGATGCAGTCCTATGGTCTACAGGGATTTTAGGGGATATAAGAAGCTACCTTTGCCTTACCTTATGGTTCTACACTGTGAAGAGCTCTGTCGGAGGAGAGACTGGCCCCTTGAGCCTTAACCTCATGGTCATCAACTCTCCCCTCCAGTTACATCAGCCTCAAATTGACATAATGAGGACATAAGGGATCAAAGCCGTTTAAAGGCTTTTGTTCAGTTTTTATAAATGCATCTTAAAAACCATCAATTTGCTTGCATGACTGTGTGTGTGCATAAAACTATCCATAAGATACAATTATCTCCCACCTACACAGATAAGAATTGCACGTGTGCCTTAAAAAAACTAGGTTAATTTTCTTCAGATTGTTCTTCATCAGAAATGCAAAATGAGTGTAAATGATACAACTCACATTTAAAATCATGTTACAGCTGCTTTGTGCTTGTGTCAGTGACTCTACGGAGCAACAGAGAATTGGATCTTTCATCTGAAGTGCTTTTGTCTTTGATAATTATATGAAAACCACTTACTTTGAAGATGGAGCATTTCACAGCGTATAGCTTGGGATTCCATCTTCCTTGTGCAGTGCCATTACTGTAGCCAAAATCTCACCAGAGCTGATTGGCAGTGGAAATGTTTTTGGTGATTCAGTGAAAATATTTTTTCTTTCCTGTGGAAAACCATATTCAATATTACTGGCTGTTGGAAGCTAAAAAAATTTTATGCTTTTGGAAAAGAGAAGAAAAAATAAAATCACTTTCATTTCTTCTGCAAACATATTCAGTAATTTCTAATGAAGTAAAAAAGAAAATCCTGTAAAGTGTATTTGTTGTAGGAAAGGTTATTTTTTTAGGAAATAACACTGACTCACTCTAGATGAATTTATTGCCTTGAAAAAGTATTTTGTTTTCATAAATTAAATAAATTTTTCACAGTACATAATCAAAATGTTTTTAGTATTTTTTTTTTCTCTCCAGGTTGAGTATTACAAAGTATGGAAAGGACTCAGTTGTCTACTAATATAAAACTAATTTTAGCTGTGTACCATCTTTAGTCCTTTTATTGTTATAGGGAGAGAATGATGTTGAGAAGCAGCAGAGAATTAATGGGCAAGTTACCTAGCTTGTACAAATCGCAATAAAATGCAACATTATTTGTCAATATTTAATGTGATATTAACTGGCGACGGGTGAACCACAAAAGGTTGAGAGACTGTTTGAATAATCACCAGAAGCATAGCTGCTTACTTAAACTTTATCTGAATGTCTAAACACTGTAGATTTGGGACTTATTAGTGCAGGTGTCTGAATGAAAAAGAGTGATGACATAGATGCCATGCTTTGGAAATAAGACTTTTGATTCTTCCATTTGGACTTGAAATACTGTAAAAACAGCACCACTTCTCTCTTGTTTCTTCTACTAAAAAGGGCTAGACAAGACACATAAATAGTTACTCAGCCTCTTAAAAACTTGAGAAAAAACCATGAATTTTTGGCTAATTTTAAAAAATTAATCTAAATTAGCCTGCACATATCTAATTTTAACAGTAAAAGTGATATGATTTGTTGATAAATAAATTAAGCTTATAGAAACCAGATGTCTTTTTTTTTTAATCACCACCAAAAGAAAACTTCCTTTGATGGATTGAAAATTTCAGTCCAAAATAATTATTGTAATCTTAAATACTTTAAAATAATTTAAGGGAACAAATCCTATGTGCAACGTCAAGGCCCATCAGACACAAAGGCAAATCTGCGGCCCAGGGCATTCCTGAGTTGCAGATTGTAGACCATTAGAAGAGTATTTTAATGAAATATCTCTGTGGTGCTTAACTGGAAAACATCTTAACTTTTACTATCATGCAGCACCATCACCCCTATGATTAGTGGAGCCAGGAACTGATCAACAATCCCACTTGACATGAGATGCCTTACAAGGTCTTTTCATCTGCTCTCTGGATGAGCAGACTATGTCCATTAGCCAGACAGATAACCTGGTCAGAGTGGAGTGAGTCACCTCAGAACCAGACGTCAGAAAGACAAGAAGGCATTTCCTTTAATAAAAAAACCTGTAATATTGTTACTTTCTAAGGACAGTTTTGGGGTTTGGGAGGGGCAGCGAGCAGCAAAGTGGTCTGTCCCCCCTAGGGTAACATGCCACTGCGAACTCACAGGGTATTCACTCTGCCCACAACCAACACAGAGCTGCTGACTGTGGCAGTGACGTGAGAATAAAACTTTATGTAAACAACTTTCAAGATGAGTGTCTCATTATTAATGCAGAGAGTTCTAAAGGCAAAAGCAAACACTATTTGGCAGCAGGAACTTTTAATGAATATGTCATTAAGGAATTCAGTCCACAGACCACAAAGAGATGCACAGCACACCCAGCTGACTTTGCTGCATCTCTTTTCTTTACTGTCCATTAAACACAGAGAAGATATTTTGGGTGAACTAAGTATGTGTCTCCGAGTGAGAAGCTGTACTTGCAGCAAATCACAGATTTGCCAGAAGGTTAGTATCACCTTCTGGCAAATTGTCACCATGGGCGGATGATTTCTTGGATAGCATCTTCTGTGGAACTGCAGAAGAAGTAGAGAAGACCCATATGGAGTTAACATCCGCCATAAAAAGGATGGGAGGAGTTTGACTAGAAAGTACAGCCCAGATGGAGTTTTGGTACAGAAATGAAAGGCCAGTGCATTCAGGCTTAGCGAGCTTGTTTCACATTGCAAAATATATAGGTTATCAGTCTAGCCAGGAGCAAAATCTGTGTCCTTCCTATCTAACATTTGTACCTCCACCTGCTACCACCTGGAAGTTCCTAATACATCAAAAGAAGGACACAAATCAAAACAGAGATGAACAATGAGTATACAAAAGAATCCCAAACAGAAGCTACTGTTATTCTGTGTTGGCAGAGCTCAGGATTAATATCATCAAATGCTATTCAGATTTATGTCAGGCCAGCCTTAAATCTTCAAGTAAAAACTAAAAGGAATCTCAAACATTAAATATCCATGGATTAATTATCCATGTTAAAGAAAAGAAAAAAAGATTAATGTGCTGTTGCAAGTATGTTCTTATTGTTGCCTTGTGTTTTAGCTCTTCCACTCCAGAATCATCTAATGTTATTTTAGATGACCTAGGAATGCTCGCTGTTACCTATCTGCCATTTTGTAAGAGTGCAGAACTCTCAGAGGTGTTAAGTCTCACCTACTAGCACTGTGATGGTGTCCTAAATCCACTAGGTTGTCTGCTAGGTTTCCAGGTGACTAGATATGTTTGGAAATAAAAGGGCAAGAGTGTGATTTTTCTGAGATTAAGACACCCCGGTAACCTACAAATGGTAGAAATTCTTAAAAGATTTAGGTGAACACTAGATTTTTGGATGCCACCCTATGAAAGGATGTATGCAAGATCTCTGATCTCGTTTAGTTGAGCTGGCATATTTATATCCCAAATTTTATGAGGCTTGAGCTTTCAGAGTAGTGGTGTTATGATGAGTTAACACCACTGCTTAGATTGTTCACCAGCCAAATAGCAAAATTTCTTAATGTCATTTTATGGGACTTATAAGACATTAAACTAAATATGATTGCTGCTCCATAAAACAGAACAGTTCTCCATATACTGTATGCATGCAAATACAATATCCTATCTCAGCCTCCAGTGCCCATAGTAAGTTATCCTTAGAGTTTAGACTGAATAACTATTATTGGTTTACATGCTCCTATATCTTTGCATTTCACATAACTAATAAAGAGAGCAGCTTTCGAAAAGATAAGAATGATGCCTTATGTGCCAGACCATACAGCTGAGAAGCTTTTCTCTTTCTGCAAGAGTGGAACATTTGTCCAATTGAAATACACTTTCAAAATGCAGAAAAGATGGATTTTCAAAACGAGACAAGTGGGATATTAAATGAATGGCAAAAATTTCTTTAAAAGGCCACTGTCACATGAGGCCAAATATTCATGGGGATCAATGGACAATGCAACCAAGTTATCCAGAATCAATAGATCATTCTACCAAAAAGAATACCAGGTAGAAGTTTAAATATATGGTTTGAATAGTCTCTTTCTACTAGGTATGAGAAGAATAGCTTTTATCATAATTACCTAGTCTAGAAATTTAACATCAAAGCGTATTGTCCACTCTTGTAAAAGAAATTTAGATCTACATGGACCTCAGGTCTGTTTCTGCAAATACTTTCCTCCTCACACAATGGGAAGACAACCATAACACAAGGCCATTACTATAGTCTATGCCTCGTGTTAGATATTGAACATAAAAAACCCCTATTGTTTTCCAATAAATTCTGTTTTGGAATGTATTGAATCTGAAATATTCACCAAATAATGCCTGAGCTGAATATTATGAGTCTGAGGGCAGAAAGATGCATGAGTTTTTTTAAAAGGTGGGAGTTTGAATGAAAGAGGAAATGAATCATGAATTTATGAAATCACCAGCATATGAAAATCACCAATTAATGAATGCCTAAGTTAAATAAATACTGAAAAAAGTAATGTGTGCAAGTCAAAGTAATAGTTCATACAGCTACTGATCTTGGATGCAGTACAGAGGTAATATTTTTACAAGGTTAAACTGTCTTTGAACTATTGTATAATATATTAGGTGCAAACAGACATTTCTTCTGTATCAAGCATATATGTCTTTTTGTTCCTTTACTTAAAAAATATCTTAAATTATGACAACTGTAAGGAAAAAAGAAACCCTCTCCACTGTATTTTACTTCTCCATATCACATAAAAAAATATATCTGAAGGTATTAAACAAACTATTGTTCCACATCCCCAGTCTTTTTTAGATTCTCTGTATGAAATAAAATGGTCTCAGACTAGTGACAATATTTAGTGGTCATAAGCATCTGCAGTTCTGTCTTCGCATCAAAAGTATTAGTAGTTCAGAGCACTGCATATGAAAATTAAGACTTGAAGAGGCTTCTTACATCAGCCCCATAGGTTTGTAGAAGTGAAGTTGAACAGACAAGACTCAACAAAATATATTTGGGAATTAAAAAAAAAAAAACAAATCAACAAGATGTTATTGGTTGCCTTCCTTGGGTAGGCTCAGAGATGTTTATAGAGGATAATGCCTAGTAATAATATAATAAGAGAAACAAAAAAAAGCAGAGCAGAAGAGGGAGCCCTGACGATGGGACACTGGTTTGTGTGATTTTATATTTGTTTGGTTTTGTGCAGTGGCATTGGGTTCAAATTCAGCCTAGGTGTGTCAGTATTTATATTTATTTTATGAAGGTTCATTGGTACCCTAAGTGAAACGGGCTGAAGCACTGAGTATTTTTTCTGGGCATAATGAATATCTATCTATACCAACAGCCTTTGAAATGATTGGCAACATAACTTTGTGGATAACCCTGTGAAAAAGAAGACCATTCACCATATGTGTCATCTCTTTTATATTCACTTACTGCAACTATATAGCTTTTTTTTCAAAGAGACTAACTTTGTTTTTTCATTAATCTGAATACACAATCACACATGCTGGAGAACTGTGTACTGAAAACTATAGAAATGCATAAGTAAAACTGCCATTACATTTAGAGAAAGCTGTACTCATATATAAAAACTAGGCAAATCTGAGCATAGAGGTCAGAAAATTAATTCCATATCTATCCATTAATATAAAAGTTAGTCTTTGATTCAGCTCTTTTCAGTGTTAGTGCCTGATATTGCTGCAAAGAAATTAATAGGGCCATCTCACTGACTTTGGCAGGAATGGGCTCAGTCCCTAAACCCAGTCCCTAAAGTTCTGCTGAAACATAAATGTCACTGTTTTGAGGGAATACTCAATATATTTTGTTCTCTGAGGTACATCAGTCTCTAAGCTGCTTCAATGAAAGTCGATGGAAACTCAGGAGAAGTTAGTTGATTCTTCCTGAATATCTTCAAGGAGAAAAAACAAGCAGCATTTTACCTTCCCCCACTTATGCCACATTGCCTTTTGGCTAGTTTCCGTGAAATATATGCTATGCTTACTGCACAGTGGTCTGAAATCCATGGTTTCACTGAGTTTAAGAGATTTGGATCGGGTGCTTCACAAACAACTCTTGCTATTCTGGAAGTTTCAGTGTGCAGGGTTATGCTATTTTTGGGTCCATGCAGTCCCTTTCAGTGAGATTCTCAAAGGACCGCAGCATTAAAGCTCAAATTTCCATTATTTCTTAATCTTAACAGTATTCATCAAGCTCACTTACATGTCCTGAAAGCCCAGTAGAAATGAGGATTTTTCAGTGTAAATCATGTAAAGGGATGCTGAGCCCTCAAGGCAGTGTTGTAATATATCTGTGCCACTGATATATGACCAAATGATAAACAATCTGTGTTAAAGACAATAGATGTGAATATTAATTATTTGCTTCAGTTACTGGTGTCAGATAAACAGGACTCAAGTGTCTTGTGTTTTGGGGGTCTGACTGATGTGCTTTACAAAAATTATTTATTTTTTCCCTTTTATATAAACTGTCACACCTCTCTTTTCTAAAATGAAAGTAAATGTTTTGCTTTATAATCTTACTTTTTTAACTAAATAAAAGTTGCTGCACAAAGTTTTAATATCATTTTAAAATATGTCCTTGTAGAAGTTGCCATAAATGTCGACATTTTCAGCAGCATGAATTTATGATGACACTGAATTTTTACGGCACTATAAAAGTCCATAGTCATGATGACATCTACAGCTGCCTTTTCACTAATATATAAGAAACTATATTAAGACACATAGTTTAACATTGCCATGGATTTTAAGGAAGAAACTGTGTACACTTATGAGTGCTCACAGCAGTCTCAAGACAGAATAGAAGTAACACCTTATGATTATTTAGCTGCTAAATCTTTCTAAATTTAAATGGAAATCAGTGGAGGGTTCTTTTGTTCCTCTTTAGTTTTTATTTTCTTCCATTGATCACAGCAAAACCGGCATTAATAGACCTTGAAAATCAGCTTGAATTGAAGCATTATTCTACCAGGCAAATGTTACCTGATAACCTGCTTCCTCCCCCACAATATGCATTATGCATCTTCTCAGGAGAATGGACTATTTGCAGAGGTAAGGGTATGGACCTAATGAAGGTACCTGGAAATGGTCCAGCTTCACAGAGAACAAAAATGCAACTCCATTATACATTGGCTATATCTCAGCTATCAGACACTGGAGTACTGCATCTCAGCAACATATTAGGATACTTGGGGATACAAATCCTCTCCCTATGGTTTGGTTCTGAGGGAAGGAAAACTATTTTCATGGCCTGGAAACAACAAAACATACCTCTAAAAAATCTTTGATTTGGACTAATGACAGACCAACACCCTCAGGCTATGATTACTATGTTGTAAACCCACCTTTAAGTCTAGATATAGCCAGAGCATCTGGGTTTCATTTTGCAAACCAGTAAAAAGTACCTAGGAGACACCAGAAATCTTCATATCTTCTGTAACTAAAAGGAAAAGGCTGCACTTCCACATGGGATTCCAGTAAATATGCACTTAAATAGGAAATGAAATACATGAAAAATTATGTACCATAAATTCCTAAACCTTGGCCAAATGAGCATGATTCATATGGCATGACAGCAACAAAAACCTCTACAATAACATTAGTGTACTGGAGATGGTGCTTGTATACATGTTTTGAGTCCCAACCTCTGGGAAGTTTTGCTTAAGGAAACTCTTTAAGATTCTCCTCATTTATATGGATACTTCATTTAAATGAAATATTTCAAAGACTTGAATATCTAAGTATTTGGGCTGTGGGTAAAGTAAATTAAATATACCACTGGATAAGGCATTTCCTGATTGTCACAATACTAAAAGTATGGACCCAACTATTCCATCAATGCACACTCAACGTTTCCATTGAATTAAATATGAGTTACATGTACATAGGGACTAAGGCAGTCTGGTTTAATTAGTGTGAAAATGTCAAGTCCCTGTATACAGTGCAAACCTAAAAACAACAAGACAGTTAACTCTTTCATTGCTATTGAGCATTGTATACAAGCCAAGTTAGAAAACCTCAGAGGAATCAAATGAGTGTAAAGTGGCCCAGCATTTCTACGGGAAAGTTGCTAGGAAAACAGGTGACAGTAAAAATCAACCTATGAAATATATAAGCAAACAAAGGAAAGCCTTTTAAAACTGGCCTGAGATTAGTGCATCAAGTCCACTGTTAAGCAAGTGGTCAGATGTTCTATATCAGTGAAAACCTGTTAGTTTTCATTGATCTGGAAAAAAAAAAAAAACACGCTTAAGGCAGGCCATTTCTATGGGGGAAAAAAAAAATAATGATTGAGCTTGCCTTGGAATCACCTTGATTTCAAAGTCCAAACATTTTATTAAAACTGAAGCTATGTATTATACAGAAATATTTTGCTGAATTTAAGCCTAGTTTTTAAACTGTACACTTAAAAGACAAAATTTAAGGTCTGAATTAAAAAAAAATAATCATAATGGAGCTGTAATAAAAATTGTCTCCATCTTACAATGCAACATCTCTACAGTGTTGCTAGAAGCCCAGTCTAGAAATAGTTGATATGGTTTAGGGTTTTTTTCAGAGGAGCTAACTAATACTTTCTTAGTATTGTAGCTATAGCAGTAGGAACCCTATGCAGGTTGTCCCCTGGGTGGGTCTCCTTTTTCTGGAGATACTATCTTAAAGCTGCACTACTTCCACAGCTGTCAGTAGTCTTAACAGAAGTTCCTCTTGACTGAAGCTTCTCAGCTTAAGACCCATTTGAGAGTGTCAAGGAAAACTCAAAGAATACAGCTCCAGACTAGATTCAAGTGGAGCTTATGCTCAATTTTTATACAGTTCTTTTGCATCAGAAAATTTTAGGCAGTTATACACTACTAATGCCAACATGCAGCCAGAAAATGTTAGAAGGAAGATAATTTACTATTCTAGAGCTTAATCTGTGACTTTCAGATGTCTTCAGAATTAGTTCCACAGTGAGAGAGAACACAGATATTTTCAGAAAGCTTCTCTGGGATGCAGGAACACTCTTCTCTTAGCAAGTAATGGAAATTGCTGCCATGTTTTTGAAACAAAACAAAACAAAAAACCCGAAGGTTCCTTAAACACAAGCTTTTTAGTGTGTAGGAACTAGTTTTCCTTGGTGACTGTCACGGTCCACTCAGTGGACTCATGATGGTTTGTTAACTATGATCTCGAAGCCCAAAAATCAGGGCAACCACGCCAAGGGGTTATGCTTCAATCAAACAGCACAATTTTATTGTTTGCCTGTAAAGTGGTGTGTGATAGGTAGAAAGACAGAAAGTGAATAAAAGGTAAAGTAAAAAGAAAAGGAACTACCACCATGGGTCCAAGGTGTCCCTATGGTCCCAGGTCCAGGCAGCATCCCTTCGGTCTTTCCGATCGTCGTGATCCTTGGTGGAGAAAATCTCCAAAGTTCAGTTGCTAAGAAGGCATCTTTTTATGCCAAGCAACACACCTTGCTCCTCCTCTGGTTCATGGACTTCCGCCAGTCTCCACCTTCTCAAGCCAGGTTATCTTGCCCCAGAGGCGGGTAGCTTCAGACCAGGAGGCATGTTCTTGTATTGTTTTCTGGTTTGTTGTTATGACCACAGTTGTGATCCATCTTCTGGACAGTTGTTATGTGGCCTTATTCAACCCCAGGTGGCAGGGAACAGCACAGTACTCCTCGTACCTTGCAGTTCTCCTTCCCAGGGTGTAGTTGTTCCTTTCAGTCCCAGGCTGCAGGGAGCGGCATAGTACTCCTTGTACCGTGCAGTTCTCTTTCCCAGGGTCTTTGTGTCTTGATGTCCATGAGGACCACATTCCATCACCAGGTCTCTGTTGGCAATGTTGAGACAATATTGTTCTCTTTAGGCCAACTTTTACAGTGACTACAGCCTAGTGCATCTTCTGGGACAAAGCAGTAATGACAGTACATGAACCACAAAAACAGTACGGAAGATCATAGACAGGACATGGTAACATCTGGAGCGCAGTAAGAGCCAGCCATTCCACCTGGGTGTTCAGTCTTACGTACACCCTGCCCCTGTGCAGAGAAGCTCCAGAACAGCTCTAGTGTATTTGGAGTCTTGTGCCACTCTGCAACCAGAAGAGACAATCATTAGTAAGAGAATGATTGGACCACTACGTGGTCTCTGAGGAACTGTGTGTTTTACATAGAGTTAGCAGTATATACACACATCTGCAGGTAGTATTTATATATAAAAAAAATTAAAATTAAGAGAATACATTGGCAAATATAGACAAAATAAAAGATTGTATGATGTAGAGTTCATACACACTGTTATTTTTATCTTGAATCAAACGACTGGCTTCAGATAGTATAATTAAAATCACAAACCTTTTAATCACAGCACAAGTTAGTAAGATATAGACAGACATAATTACATAGCAAAAATTGTCTAGGCTCTGCTAACTCCAATATTAAGATATTTCATGGGAAATGGCAAAAAACAATGTCATGTTATATCTCCAATTCATTAATAAGCATGTTTTTTGCACACTGTTCTTCATGGTGTATTAACTTATGACAGGGGTCAGGTCTACATTAAATTATAGGATAAATTATTATAGTTAACAATGCTATTTGACAGCTTCTTAGGTATCTGCTGCTCTTAAACTTGTTCTGCATAGAATTATTTTTTAACAGCACAATAAGAAAAGTTTTAAATAATAATGTATTTTACCTTGATTCCCACCTTTTTGTTACACTTCTCCAGACAGAGCAAGCGGTGACAAAAGACAACTATAAGTAAAGAATAAGTCATAATAGTTCAGCTCAGATTTAACATTTACAGACTCTGAAGGTCTGCAACAAAACACACATTTTTGTCCTCCTTTCTACTACTCAGGTAAAATTTGACCTCAGTTTCTCCAAATTCATTGTGGTTTGAATATAGTAAGAATCTGATTCACAGTCTTGAACCACAACGTCTTATATGAAAACTTAAAAAAGGATCAATTGTTTTCTTGCAAGAGAGTGTGCTGCATTATTCAAGGAAAGGTGAGATCCACCAGTGGGTACCAGGTACATTTGTGTGTTCTGTAAGGTCGTTTTGCTGTTATATATTTATGTTTACATCATCATCTGTAATTTTACACTCATTATGACCACTTTTGCATCTCCACCCCTGTGATCAGTAAGTATTCCCTCTCCTCCTCATCCTCACCGCATTTTGTTTACTGCAGTCACAGCTATGGGCACAGAGCTGGATGGAGAGAAGTTGTTTGCCATGCACCACACATGTAACCACCTCCCTGAAATTCTGTCCTTCCCTCCTCACCCATGCATTTTGGTTGAGTCCTAATAACACACATTCCCTCTATATCTCTGCCTCTAGGATTCCATTTTAGTAAAGAAACTGGTTTCTGCGCTGCCTTTCATGCCTCAGCGTATAGGACATGTTCTCTGAATAAACTAACTCACATCCCTCATTAAGCCAAACCTTAATGCTATTGTAGCCATTGAAGCTATATTGAAAGCCTATCTATGATTTCTTTCTTTTTAAAATTTTATTTGTTGCTGATTACCTCAACCCATGGGGATTATTTTAGCGTTGGGTTTTTTTGTTTGGTTTCTTTTTTTTTTTTTTTTTTTAAATGGCAGCTAAATTTGTATATGTTTAAGATGTGGACAAGAGACCATCAGTCTCAGCTTCTGCCTTTGGTAGCCACTACTGCTCAGAATTTCAGAATTATTAATAATCATAACAAGAAAAAGTATAACTGGGGAATCTATGGTTTTCTCTAAAAAATAGGCATTATTTCAATTATGCTTGTGTACCAAGGAGAACCTGGACGCACACAAACCAGAGATACACAAATACTTTTGAGCCATGGTAGCTCTCAGTGATTCAGATGATGTTGGACTAATGCAAAGCTAAAGTTCTTCTGTTTCATATGTATCAGAGTATTTCTGCCTGCTCACTAGAAATAAAGATGTTGAACACAAAATGCAGGAAGAGATTAATGTAGTTTACCAGGAGATGAATAGATGACTCCAACAGCCAGATGAAATATAATCCTGGGACTAGGTTTAAATATATTTAAATCATGTAGGTTTAAATCACTTCTAAACTACTTGTGTAGTATAAAAGAGGCAGCACAATTCTTGACTTAGCCCTATGTAAGACAGACACAGTAATTCTATAAGTATCAATTCTGTAGTCCCTAGGTATTAGAAACAAGAATATAAGAAAGTGCAACGCAGTTAGGGAAGAATCACATTACAACCTTATACGTAAAAATAAACTTTGGAAAAATGGCATTTCAAGAAATGATGAACCTATTCCAAAAGACCCTGAAGTCAAGAATAAGGAAATTAAAATCCTTGGACTTACCATGAGACTTACTTAAGCATAATATAGTAGCCACTAAAGGCAAAAATGCCTGTAAACAAACAAACAAATAAACAAGAGGGGAAAATTCCAGTACAGTTAACTAATGAAGTTCAGGAGGTCATGGGAGCCATGTAGGCATCCTTCAGGCTGTGGAAATTGAGCCCATGACTCTTCCAGTAAGTGTATCTTTCTTTCTTAGGTACTTTTCATACACTACACTTTTTTTCTTTTTATTCAGTAATCAAACCAAGTTTTAAGAGTTCAGCAGAGGTTTTTTTACTGTTGAAATACACTTCAGTGCTAGAAATACAATGTTTGAAAAAACATAGGTGTGGCATGGCTAAATATTTTGCAAATATTCTATTCTATTGCATAAATGTGCCTCAAACTAAATTTGACTATAAAGCAGTTTAACCTCAATGGCCCATCCAATCTTGACTTTCTATGAATATTTCTAACATTCCCAAAACCAAGATGAAATTAAATATGGATAAGTACAAACATTTCTCCTTCGGAAAGAGAAAGCAAGTACACAACATACAAAATGAGAAATGACTCATAAAGCATCAATATAGAAGTGTATTACAAACAAAACTTGTCAACTACTTACAGCAACAGCAACAGAAAGTTAAATCTTATTCCAAAAGATGTTAACAAGAACACTTTACATACGAGACAGGAAGCCAATATACCACTCTCTTCAAGGTATTGTTGCCAGCTGGCTACTATACCTTAAGAAAGATGTAGGTTAGCTAGAGGTAGTACCCAGCAGAATAACAAGAACCACAAAAAGTGGACAAGTTAAAGAAAATACTTTTTTCTGTGTGTGCATGTAGAAAAGCAAAGATTAAGATAGGACACTACAATGGCTATGCAGATGAAGGTTATCCATTGTTTATTTTTCTACTGGTGGAAGACACAGAAAAAATTGGTACTGACCCATTTCATGTTTAAGTGATAGCAGATAGATGGCAAGTCTTCCACAGAAAATACAGCTGGTTGATTCAGCAACGCAAAAGTCACCTTGCCAGATCTACAACTAACAAAGATTTCATGGTTTATAAGTGATCTGAACAACAGGACTCCAGGACATCATATTCCTTGCAGAGCCATCAAAGAGAGGGAGTGGGAAAACCACAGAAACAAGCCAAGTGCAAAGGGCAACGTCTGTATGTGAAGTAAAGCAGCTCTCAAGCATGGGTGCCCTAACTAACACTGGCTAGTATTACTGTCCCATGAATACCCTTGTCATTTTATTATTTTCTGTCCCTAGGAGATCAGGGAGTGGGGTGTGGGGGTGAATTCTACATGACAATCTGTAATGCACATTCCCTCCAACTGTACTTTGCATCTGACAAAAGTTCAGCAAAACAAGGCACATTTTGAGATAGAGGTTCTGCATAATCTCTGATTTTGATTGCCAATTTCAGACAGCATCATGAAGGTTACAATCTGGTTTCCCAATCATTATTCAGAGATACCCTGCAAGGGCATTAGTGTCTAGACCCTCATTGCTGGACAAATAGATTTGAGAAAAAATTGGTAATTGTGTATTGAAGTGCACATGAAAAGTCAACAATTAGCAGTACAATGAAAACTTACTGCTTTACAATAGTAATACAGCATTAATTATGAAGCCAGCAAGTGTCCTATTACTTGCCTGTTGTTTTTTGTCATACTTGTCCTATTAGAAGCCTCCACTAGAAATTAGTCCCCAATATGCAGGTGGCACTTGCCTGTTCCAAAATCAATGCCTGTGCAGTGTGAGGGAAGTTGCCTGGAGAAGAGTTTGCTTAAAGTCAGTGGAGAGCTGTAAAGCTAAAATCTTTGTTCAGATATTGAAAAAATCTTTAAATTCAAAAATCAGATTTTGTTTCACATTGGTCTTTAATCTTAAAGGAAACAATACTTATGACTGGAGAAAAAAGAAAACTGCATGAGTAAGAAGTGATAAATTCATTTTGGATGACGAGAGGAGTTACGTGTTTGCGAAATTACTGTAAGCTATTTCAAGTATCAATGGAGAAACCTTGTAATACCTTGAACCAGTTACCAGAATTAAGGTAGGACATGGCAGAGCTTGTCATTTCTGGAAGCCAAAGATTTCTCTCTGTGGTGATAAGCCTGGTCTACACAAAGTTGCATCAGTTTAATTAAAAGTGTATTTTAAAATCAATTTAGCAGGACCATGCAAACCCTATGTGGGCGCTTTACATTTTATTTCAGACTTACTCTAATTTATCTTAAGTGAATTCCTTCCTGACTTAGGCTAAATCAATATAAGCCAGGGCAAAATCAATTTAGGAGTGTCCAAACAAGTGTTCACATTGGTTTAACAAAATTGATTTATAAAGTGATTCAAATTAAATTGGTGTAACTTTTGTGTGAAGACAAGCTTGGTTTAGCTAATTTCCTCAAATTAGACTTTTTACAAAACCAACCAAAATGAAAATTATGGAATTTCATTTGGAGCCAAGCATGCACCATGGAATTAACCACCTTCAAAAAGTTTATGGCATTTGAGTAAAAGGAAATTCTGAAATAAGTGAGAAACACAAGGTTTGGTTACCAGAAATTTATCATATATATTTATTTATGTATCTATGAGTTCAGTGAAATGCAAGCAGAACTTTCACAATACCTGGGAGATGTTTCCTGGACACTCATACCTAAAACTAATTTCATGGATTAGACAGAAGAACAGAAAAAGTTCCCTTGAACTCTGTTTTGCATCTGGCAATCGTTTCTCAAACCTGGCACATTTGTGATACAGTGGGAATCAGTCTGCATGCCTTTGAACATACTAGCCTAGTGGCTGTGAATTAAAACAAAAATCCACACCAATCCACAAGAACCAAAGTGCTAACAAAGGCATTTTGAGGAAGAAATTCTCAAAGTGCTAGAGGAGTGCAAACAGGTAGTTGAAGCATTTCCAGAGAATGGAAACCTTCCTCTCCTCATACAAAGTACTTTATCAAACTAACATGAAACTTCTTCATAAGTTTCTTTTGTCAGGGCACATATTACAAACTTGCAAATGACAAGATTTTGCATTAGGCAACTAGATATAAAGAAATGTAGATCATAAAGGAACTCCGTCTTATTTCACTCACATTCTGGAAACTCAGCACATTTTCTCAATGTTACTGTTGTTTTCTACTAGCCCTCTCCTAAAGTTTTAAATGTTCACAGACCTATAATTGGCTCCCCAAAATTAAATTAATATCTCACACATTCAAAAATTTACAACCAACCTTGTTGTCTTTCTATGCAGTATTTTTTATTGAAAAGTTGAGCAGTACTTGAAGTTTTTGTGCAAAGGTGTTTCAGAATTGAGCTTCTACAAGAAAAAAGGGAAGGCTATCAAGAAATGGCAACAGTTTCTCAAAATCCCGGTAATCCAAACAGCAGCCTGTCTACCAATGAGCTGTCCTCACATATTATATTCTCTATTATATTCCCTAATACTCCTGGCTTTAAGAATGAGCAGGAATATTTTCAGAAAGACAAAACAAAAGATTGTTAATAAAATCAGTGGCAGAGGGGTCAAGTTGTAGCCTCTAATTGTAAGTGTAAGAAATGTTAATTACGGACTCAGTATTACAGTTTCATACAAATTCATCACAGTCCCTGTGCAGTGTCAGTCAGACATAGGTGAGAAGCCTTTCTGTTGCATACTGCAGTCACCCTTGCAAGAGCGCAAGACAGTGGGATAATCTTTCCAAAAAATCCAATTAAAAATCCCACAAAAATTCAGTCTTTAGACTCTAATATATTATTAGAAGTATTTTCAATAGCATAAGTTTTATATTTACAGTACTGTTTCAATTCAATACAGGGCATTAAAATATTTTTTTTTTAAAGAATGTATGCTGCAGATCCATAAATCCCCTCTGGGATGGAAGTGCTATGAATCGTCATCACAAATACCCCACAGCCACATTTCCACTTGTTCACATACTAATCCTGTGGCCTGTGGGAAATGGCCTTGTCTAAGATCTGAATACCTTTAACAGTGCTATCCTGAAGGTTTGAGCTATGCTTTGCTTTCTGCTCAAGTAATTGCAGGTTGTCAGTAGAAATTCAATTTGTGCTGATACTTCAAATACAGAGGTCACACTGGGAAATACATCACTGTTGTGTTTTTAACCAGCTGTATAAATTGGAGCGAGGGAGAACCTCTGCTGTTTCAAAGGCAAAGGTTGCTCAGGCCAGGCACCATTTTAGAGCAAGGCTGTGCACTGGCTGTGCATCTTCTTCTTCTTCTCCTCAGGGTTCCCTAAGGTACCTCTGGCTCCAGTGACCATAACAGAGTGCAAGAAAGCAGGTCTTGAGTCTAACAATGAATATGAAAAATTACATCATAACTTATACTTCCAGGTTACACACATTGAAGACTGCTGAGCCTGCCTTTGTGTCCCTGTTCACTGCCACACCACAGTGTCCAAAGTCTCTGCAAAGGTCAGGAACCAACAGAATTTGTGCCTTGGATTTTCATGACAGCCAAGAACCATGAACACAGCCCCACTGGCTCATTCCTCTCCCCAGAGAGGAGCTAGAGGGTCAGGCTCAACTGACCCAGGGAGAGATGGTGTCAAGCCCTCTTTTTCCAAAGGAAAGGGGTATGACCTGCAAAGGCAGGAGGCTAGGGAAGTAGAAGGTAAGAAAGCAAGAGAAAAGAAAGCATGAAACAATAAATATAGCCTGTTACATCGGAGTAACAATATTGTATGAGAAACAGCATCACAGAAGTCAAGAAACCCTAGCTCTGTACAAACTGGAAATATTTATGTAGAATATACATCTTTTTAAACCTCCTGCTGAAAAAAAGCAAGCATTGGAGGAAAGTATTTTGCGAAATCTGTTATTTTAACCTGGAAGTAGTCTCTTTGAATATAGTTCATAACACCTTTCTCACAGCTGCATGTTTCTATATAACATCCCTGCAGCTTCTGGAGCGTCACTGAACTTCCATGAAAGCAAGCCATTTGATTGTAGGGAAAAAAAAAAAAAAGTTTTTTACCGCAAAAAGTCTGATTCTATGTCAGAAATCAAGGCACTTTGCTGTCTGAGTGGATATTGAATATTGATATGTCTCACATACTGGATGTAGAAATACTTTTGTTCTTTGCATTGTTATCTTTTTCACACTACTAAGCACCCTTTCTGCTTACAAAGACAGCAGTATTTTTATCCTCAGAGTTCTCTCTCTGCTATCAGATGATGCAAGCAAACTGTGCTCTTTTAAAGATGCTCACATAGGTTTAATGTAAATTAAGTCGATTTGAGTAAAGGTACACAAGTGGTAAAATGCTTATTTTTGTACTTCTCCAATTAATTTCTTTCTTGCTTTGTTTCTATTTTAATTATATTATTCACCTATTATTTTTAGAATCTATTTTTGTCTCGTTAATATCGCTGAGTTTTGTCACTGAAATTTCTTGAACCTTCTTGTTAATCAGGGGATATAAACCATTAGTATCACATCTATTAATGGCACCTGTCAAAGCGATACAGGGAAAAACATTTTTCTACTCTGAAAGATTTGCAGACTTGATAAAGCCTTGGCAAAATAGATGATGAGAACAAACACCACCACTGGAAGACAGAAAAATCCAGATGAGTAACCAGCACGGCAGAGATGGTTGGTCATAAAAACCCAAACCCCCTGGAGATTAAAATTGGCCTCTGGCAACTCTTTCTCTTGTACAGTAATTGAAAGTAAATTTGGTGGAATACATGAGAACCTTACACAAGCCTGACGTCTGGTGGGAGCTTTAGGCTTGGGCCAAGCAAAAAGCAGCAGAGAAAAGCTGTGGGAAAGCTGCCTTTGCAATGGGCCAGTTTTCTTTCTTACCTTTTAACCTGTCTCCAGAAGGAGCTGGCCTCTAGAGTACCCTTCTTCCGTGTTTTGCAGCTTACATGGATCAAAAATTTGTAACAAGATCTGGGTTGGATAGGGCCCTCAGAGTTACCTGGTATCAATGCAGTCATTCGGATGATTATTTACATTTTCTTTTCTCTCTGTGAAAGCACTGTTGTGGCACACAGGAATCAACAATAATCTTCCTTCCATAATTCTGTAAGCTATTTTGCTCAGCCTGCTTGCCAAAATACTCACTCATGAATATGCAATGAGGTGGAAGAAATATTTCTTTAAGTTTTAAGCCCCTTGGGCCTTTAATCTTGAAGCCTTTTAAATCCAGGATATGATTTTTTTGTGCGTATGCATGTATATATGCTGAAGTGTGTGTATCGGTGTCACTTCTCTTAACTTGTGTGCATACTTGATTGCTGGAGGGCTTTCATTCTCATTTAGATATATCATGTACTCATGCACACGTACAGTAAGGACAGGTTTTGCCTATTTTTAATAGTATGGAGGAGACTGATTATCCAAAGCGTTTCCTACTGCAGCTATAGGGAATAAATATTGATGTATTTGTGGTAAGGCAAGAAAGGTAAATGAAACTTTTCAAGGGCACCTGCTGTACAGTGACCACAAACATTATCTTAAGAGTCCAGCATGACAGCAGGTTTCTGTATAGGACTCTGTGTGAGACAACTCACGTGGTAATCAACTTGAAAATTTGACAAAAATATTTTCGTGACAGGCTGAGCACATTTTTAACTTGGCAGAGGCCCCCTTTCTGTCTATATCCTTTGGACGGTCACTTGACTTCTTGGGCTACAGGCTAATGAAGAGAGGAATGCTTCAGCATTCGGTGTGTGCAGCAAGGCAAAAGGAAGAATGCAGTACCTGTCTGCCACATCTCAGCAGTCAGAAAGCTGTACCAGGGCTCCACTCCCCTCTCTGCTTGAGTAGGAGCAATGATGCTAACTTGAACATGTATTCTGGGATACACTACACTTCCCATGGAATCTGCATGAAAAGCTGAAGTATTAATTCAAGTGAGCTTGACAGACCTAACCACCATGAAGCTGCTCTTTCTCCAGACTACTTGGAGAAATTTCCTGCCCAAGAGATAAAGCACTCATCCAAGGGTTGTGATGTTAATGTTCAAGGCCTTTATTCAAAACTGGCAAGAATGAGTTCCTCAATCTACATGGATCTCCTGTATCAGATTACATTATTTATTGAACCAAAGTTACACACATATCTGTATCTTGCAGTTATAAGCAGCATCAAAATGCTAAACAGACTGATTTGGGAATGCCAAAATGCCTGGTTTTGTGCTTACTGAAAATACATATTAAAACATCAGAGAAGGGAAGCCAGTGATTCAGCTCTTTGGCTCAGATTTCCAAGTAACTTTTGGTTCCACAAAATCACATTTTTTGAGCTAATAAACCACCCCACAAAACTAAGTTATTACTTCTTACCAACAATTACTCACCAGCCACATAAACACAGTGCCAAGAGACAGTTCTTGCCCAAAAGACTTAACAATCTAATGCCCCACGGAATTCTGCTCTGTCTGGAGAATATACCATAAAAATTAATAATGGACTGGTTGCACAAGTTCTATATTGTGAAAGTGGCCCACATATTTATTGTAGCAATTAAAACTTCAGCACTTGTGCTGCTTTCTACCACTTCCTTGCTTAAATTTCTGGCCCTGTAGATTCTGCTTATTAACTCCCACAAACAGCAATGCATGTACTAAAGTCTTATGAATTCCTCTCAAACAGGAATCCCAAAGATGTGCAGTCAAGTATACACTGTTTTTAGAGGAGCATGGAGATGAGAGACAGACAGCTGGATGGTTAATTCTGAAAAATACATGAGATTTTACCACATTTGCAGAACAATGCAGATTTTCCACCAGAGGTAGGGCTGAGGAAGTTGCTGAGTAGATGCAGAATATGTCCAGTATGCCCTGAAAGCATATGAAGTGGGGAAAGCAGAAAACAAATTGTCCATAAGCATGAATTACCTCCGTGGGTTCTGGCTCAAAATCATACACTTTACAAATTGAGCAGAGTGAAGAAAGCTCTTTTCCCCAGTTGCACTTTTCATTTATATTTGTATGTGTGTATGAGTGCTCCTAAGCACGTAAAAAAGCAGGTTAGGGGAGAAAGATCAGAAACAATGAAAGGAAAAGAAAGAGATGTATCTGTCTGATGCTGTTAGATTAAATTAGACTATAATGATTACTGTGTGCCTTCACAAAAGACATTTTGTAACATTTAAGATTTCTGCTAATTGAACGAGGTACATTACCATGCAAAAGAATGTTAGTGAAGGTTGAAAAGGACAAACCAACTATTCTCGTACATCACCATAATTATGCAGCCCCATGTTCGAACAATTACATTTATGTAGACCCACTGTTAAAATCAATGTTACTTGTACAGCTAGTCCTTAATCAATGGAATCAGTCAATTTACCATGGTCACATCCTTCTTCTTAATTAAGACAGTGATATCTCTGGAGCGCAGGGTCTCAAAGAGATAAATAAGTACAGAGGTTGGGAAATGTCAAAGAGGTGACTCCCCGATTTTACTCTCAACGAACTTGGGAGGAAATAAGACAGTTCCCTCAGTTCAGGGAAGCAGCACAATCTTCTAAAGAGATGGCTTAGCATTCATTAAGAAAAGAGCAGGTAGCAGTGTCTGACAGAAATAGCACTAATGAGCAAAGAGCGCTTTCAACATGCATATCCTTCATAGCCATAGTCTGAATTATGAAGGTTGTGCCACCTAAACCAATTTTAATTAGAGTGAGCATGGACCTCTTTGGACAGTTAGCCTTTCTTTCCAAAATCCATTTCAATATGGTGTCATTTTGTTGTCATAATCAAAATGGCAAAGTGATGGAATAACCTACTTAAAATGTCTGCAGTGTTAAAGCAGATATGGCAAACATCCTCTAATGACATATGTAATAAGGGTATTACCTAGAGGACTTTGACAGTGCGTTCTCTGTTGTCAGTGTAGTTGGAATAATGATAGAGGTCTCCTCTGGAATAGGACATAGGTCTTTAAAGACCAAGTCTAAACTTCCTGTTCTACAGGTAAGCTATTAAACTCCTATGTGCTGAAATAAAAGAGAAAAATACAGATCTACTGAGCCACCAAATGCAGACGTGGTCATAACTCTGCAGATTTTCTTCCTCTGCAAAATATACTTCTACTGTCAAACTAAAATTGTTGAGTCTTACTATAGTAAAACACACATTAAAGACTATCACAGAAAGTGAAACAAACATGGAAGTTTTTTGTACTTATTTGTTTATTAAGGAATGACTTTACCAACTATTTCTGACACTATGTTATCATGGTATTTACAAAATAATAATAATAGCAACAACAACAGCAACAAGAGAATAGAGTATTTTCAGTTGGAAGGGACCTACAATGACCATCTTGTCCAACCCCTGATCAGCAGGGCTGATCAAAAGCTAAAGCACATTACTAAGGGCATTGTCCAAATGACAGGACTAATTGACAGGACTTAAACACTGAAAGGACTTCTCATCCTGAAGTGCTTTAGGTGTTCTAGGTTCAAAAGCCAAGGTATAAAAGGTATTTAGGGGCACAAATCCACCTACCTGGATTTTCTGTATCTTTAACATTAATTAAAATGTTTTGATTTCTTTAAATATGAATGAAATTGGTTGGAATACCAGTGGGTTCCTATCTGTTTTACCAAGTACTTTGGGGAAAAATCTGGCCACAAACACCTAAACGACTTTTTAAAAAATGGGATCCAGGAGTTTCAATCGATATCCAAGTAGCATAGTGCTGGACAGTGAAAAAGACGTGTGTTAAGCTCAAATGAATGATTCCATAAACCTAAGCAATAGAAGACCAAGTGAAATGTCAGCATGATGCAATTTTATTGCTCTCTATACGCAAACTAGTACCTGTGTCTGGACACACAGAACATTTTTGACACAAAAAGTTGAGTTTTGGGCAACATTTTTCGTTTAATTACTTTTCAAAAGACAGTCAACCAGAAGAATTTTAAAAACCAACTCAGTAGCCAAGAACATCCCCAACTCTAATTTGGAAAAAAAAAGCAAAAGTTTGGCATTTTTTTTTGAGGTCATCAATTTGGTTGAAGGAATGAAGAAAAAAATTTAAAGAAAAAAATCCAGAAGAACTTCTTGTTCTTTGAAATGTTACTTGAAAAAAAATTATATATTGAAAACCATGAAAAGATCACTTTCTGAAACATGACCTTTTTCTCAGAAAAACATTAAATCTTTCATTTGGCTTACTGTTCCCTCAGCTAATAAAAATCAAAATAAAAATGAAAACACTAAAATCTACAAAAAATGTGTACTAGAGGAAAAATAAAGCTCTGTTGTAGAGATATGCAATGAAGGTGTAAACTTCTTTGTGGACAGTTCCTACAGACCAATCCGTACAATGAGAGACTGTTTCATTTCTTGTGAAAACTGAAATACAGCAAAGTATGTTTCAGTGGGTTAAAACAATGATGGAAAGGAGCCACTCCTTTAGATTTAATCTCTGTTCTGTCCTACACTCCTTGTATTGTATCAGCACTGTAGCAATCTCTGTACTTCACAGCTGAAAATTAGAACATTTTCTCTCCCTTTAGGTGTATTATTAAATTTAATAGATTAATGTCTTAAATGTGCTTTGAGAATTTCAAGGCAAAGTAGAGAAAGCTAGTGTTGTTAAAAACTATTATCTTGAGACTAAGGCAAGAAAACATCCCCAATTTGTACTATGTATAAAATCATGCATATAAACTCAGTTTGAAGTTTGCTGCAGCAAAGAAGTAAGAAAAAAATTCACACTACCATGCAAGGATAAATAATCTGACTTGCTATAGAAGAGTTGTTCTTCTCCTTCCCTCTCTCCACGTTATGATTTGAAACACTGTTTAACTCCTCTAGATGTATTTACTTCTGCATTTGGGGTATTCTGGTGAAAGCCAAAACTATAAACTTGAAATGGAAGTGATTTAATATTTGGAGAAAATTACAATAAAAAAATGGAATGATTTTCACAGTGCTTTCTGTGAAGAAACAGAATTAAGAGGAAAAAGCCAAGAAAGCTGCAGGGATTAAAGAAGATATTTTATAAATTTGAAAGCAGCTGTTCAGCCATATGTGCTTACCTTTTCATTTTTTCTCAGCTAGCACTCTTACCCTGGATCTCTACCAGCCTGGCTTGTTTTTAATCCAGCGGTATCATTGCCTGAATAACCAATACCCTCCTGATCTTCACAGTGGAATCAACAGTAAGGAGGCTTTGCTGTGTTAGGATAAAACACACAAATTCTTCACTTTCTTTAATTTATTTTAAATCCTGTAGATACCAGTATGTTGCAGTATTTCAAGATCATGAATTCCTTGAGCAACTTGGCCATGAACCTCACAGCCTATGGCCATATAACAATACGGCCATGCATCCATTTAATAGCCCAGACTACCATGCCCTCCATTCAGTAAAGAATATAAATGTGATTAACTTTTATCATATGTTTATAACTTTGCTGAAGAAGGGAAATATAAAGTAAATGTTTACCTACTTTGTTGATCTGAGACTTGCAACAGTACCTACACAGTTTTAAATATGATGTCCCTATAAATACAGGCACATGCCTCATCAGAGACAGAACTATGAATAAAATAACCTGAAATAAGAGCCAGATATTCCCAAATGCTCATGAAATTCCCATTCAGCTCTCAATATCACCTTTTGGAAAAGGTTTCCATGTGCTATCATTTTGCAGAAACTGTCTTAGAAGCTGCTAATTTATGTGGTATGCTGTCAGGTGTGTGTTTTTGTTATGTCAAGAAGATATTTCTTATATACTAATTTAATTTATATTATACTTAGCTTTGGAAAGACTGCTCATGCTTTTGTCCTTCTGGGTACTTATTAATGGAAAAATGTGACAAATGGTAGAACTACAGCAGAGACAGCATATTTAGAAAAGGGAAATGAATCACTGCACATTCAACAATGGATCATATCAAAACTGTTCTTAGCCCTGCATACTTTACATTCAATGGTCAATCTTTGAACAAACTAGCGTCTGAGCTATAGGCTTCTCAACTCATTCATCACAGCATAACTCTATGTTCTGCATTTCAAGAAAATTAGAGAAAATAAAACTGCAATAAAACCAAAAAGCTGGAAACAGAGATGACACCCATGACAACATTAAAAACAGAATACTGAAGGCGTGCAGCCATCCATTCAGCTTACAATTAATGCAACTCAAGATAGATGTCTGCTTTTTTCTGATGCAATATCCAGGAGGTAACCCATAAGAAGTAGTAAAAGTTTGCAACAGTCGTAAGACAAAAATAACAGAAATAGCTTTCAAGTAGGGATGGATGAACTTGCCACAGAAAAATCAAGACTGTATTAAATATTTTTACATGAAGCCAAATGTTTAGCCACATCATTGTGTAATTCTTGATTCAAATACAGTTGTAGCACACAACACAAAATCCAAAATAATGTACATGGCTTTTCTCCCCACAATGAATTAATCAAAAAATTGTGATTCAGACAATGAAGTGACTGGAACCAGGTCATGTTCTGACTTTGCAGCTTAATGCCACCTTTAATGAACTGTACTTCACACAAAGTCATTACTTGAAAATGTACTTTTCTTATTTTTGAACCTCACTGCATTCTGCATATCTTGATTCCAGCCTTGCCAGAAATATTAATGCCAAAATATTATGCCAGATCTTGAGTTTTCCAGCCAAGTTTCATCCTCAGGAGGCTCGTGTTATTTACTGAAGTTCACTTAATCATCCATATTTTGATATACTGAAGCAGCCTCACAGTAGAATTTAGCCACTCCTAATTTGAATTTATCAAAACATTTTAAAAGCTTCTAAGAAATAAAATTGCATGCAAAAATATTCTCTCTTTTATGGTCATACGTTTTTTTATGGAGTATGAGAGATCTTGTATTCTTCTTGTCTGTGTATGAAACCAAGGGCTGTTAATCAGAAAGGTTTGCAACATGCCTGTCCCATAGGTCTACAATCCAGCACCCACAAAACACCACTAAAGATCCTGTAAAAGGCTTAAGACTCATAGAAAATGAACACAATTCCACTTTACTATACCACAAAAAGGTGATTGGAGAGAACAAACCACTGAGAGAACAGTGTGAAGTCTGAAGTTATTCATGAGGCACCAGCCCTTTGACCAGGGACACTAAGGGCCCTTAGAGGTATTCTGGAACTACTCAGTGCCACCTTCGAAAAGTTCTGGTAGTCCAATAAATACATCATGAACAAAACCAGAATTTAAAATATGGCTTTTAGTTTTAACTTGAGAATAAAGGAACTGCGGTTTTGATAGTAGTCCTTTAAGTCATGTTACTTAAAACGTTACAGAGTTATAACTCTACTGAAACAACTTCAAGAGTGAGTGTCAAACATCAGAAAATAGTTGTGCAGTGGAGAAAGAAAACCTCGTGTAATACAGTTAAGAATGGGGTTTGTGCTCTTCCCCCTCCCATTTTCTTCCTATCACACAGAACACTGAATATGTATCGGCACAGCTTGGGCACCATACAGAACAGAACAGAATTTATTTAGATATATGGCCTTTCATATTCAAGGTATCTCAAAGCACTTTATGGAGCAATGGCTTAGATAATGGAGTGACTGTGTTAGCAAACTTGACTCTCATTATTCAGTCAGCCATAGATCATCCCTAGTCCAGATATCAGAACTGTGAGAAAAAGTAGAAATGTTACTGAAAAAATGGGGGGGCATACACCTTAAAAAAAAAAAAAGAAGCCATAAAGTAGTGGAAAAAAGGTACCTACCTTTTGCCTAAAAGAGGGCAAGATGCAGCATCATTAGATAGCTCACAGTAGTATCATAATTGCTTGTATAATGGAGTCTTCCTGTGCTGTTCAATGCCATATACAATTCTTTTTCAAAAATATTGCATGTCTTAGTCACAAACCTGTTTGCATTATCACAAGTGGTTAGCAAATGACACTGAAGTCATAAGGCAACTGTTTTTCAAACTTCATGTAAAGTACAATTTCACCTTTGGAAACTAATTATGCTAGAATAATTAGACTAATATTCTAGTCACTCTGATAAGAATTTGCACAGGCAGACTCAACTAAGTCAATGGGATAATTCATATTAATACTGCCCCATCATAAGGATAAATATTTGTGTTGCCACAAATAAATACTAAATTCTGACCAAGTCGGGGAAAAACATCTTTGCCAAAAGACTGGACAACCTGCTAAGAAGTGCATTTCATTAGGAATTATATTGGTGGGGACTTGATAATTCGTAATCAAATAAGGAAGTGATGTACGTCCTCATGAAAAAGGATGCAGGATGATATGGATATGGGACACTTTGCAATTAGCAAAATGCTGCTGAAAGAGGTACATAATGAAATGCTGATAGGACAGCACGATGGGAATACTTTCTGAGGAATCAGCATGAGTAGCTGTCTCCAAGGTGCCTGTACACTAACATATGAATCACAGGGAACAAACAGGAGGGGTTAGAGGTCTGCATGCAGATTCGGGGCTGTGATCCCATTGGGAGCAAAGAGACATGCTGGGATGATAAACCATCAGAGAGTTTACTGGTCAGGATTAGAGGGCACACCAAGACAGGTAACGCTGCCATGAAAATCTGCTATAGATCATTTGATCAAGAAAAAACAAATGAGGCCTTTCTCAGACAAATAGAAGTAGCCTCTCATCTGCAGACCCTGGCCTTCATGAAGAATGTGAACCTTCATAGTATCCACTGGAAGGGCAACATGACAGGACACAAGCAATTCGAGAATTTTTTGGAGTGGATTGATAATAATTTCAAGACACAGGTGATTGAGGAACCAACAAGTAAAGGTGTTGCTGCACTCATAAACAACAATTAAGTGGTCAGCAATGTGAAGATCAAGGACATCCTGGGTTACAGGGGCTACGAAATGGTGGAGCTCAGGATCATGAAAGAAGCAGGAAAAGGCAAAACAGAGGACTGTAAGCCTGGACTTCAAGGGCACAAACTTTGTCCTTTTCAGGGACCTGATTGGAAGAATCCTTTGTGATATGGTCATGGAGCAAACAGACCAGGAGAGCTGGTTGATTTTGAAAGGTCACCTTCTGCAAGTTCAAGAAAGGTTCATCCTAGTGTACAGGAAAAGGGGCAGATGTATATAAATACATAGCATGGCAGGGAGATCAAAGAAGATGAAACCATAGTTTTCTCTGTAGTACCCAGTCACAGGCCAAAAGTCAGTGGGGACAAACTGAACTACAGTAAATTTCTTTTAAACATAAGAAAAAAATGTGGGGGTGATTTGACACTGAAAGAGATTGCCCAGAGAAGCTAGAGACCCTCCATCTCTGGAGATCATAAAAACTCAACTGAACACAGTCCAGAGCAAACTACTCCAGCTGATTGTGCTTTGAGCAGTGGGGTTGGACTAGGTCTCCAGAAGTGCCTTCCAACCTCAGGCATTCTCTGACACTGCAATACCTTAAAATTAAAAGGGATTACGTTTATAAGATGATGCATATAAACACTTCAGTGACACATCACTGGGACACACAGAATGGTCTAATATGCATGCCCACACATACACTCTATCCAGAATAAAAGTAAAGTCCAAAGGTGTAAATAAACTTCCTACAATACAAAATGATGATGAGGGCTGGGTCAGTTATTCTTAACCATATGGAAGGTGTCTGAGAATGCAGTGGCTTGATTCCTCTCATAAAAATGGGCATATTATTGTTTCATTTCTCCCTGAAAAGGTAGGATCTATGTTACACTTTCACAAATCTCATCAGTTTTAAAGTTCTGTTTACCTCCTCTCTAATCCTGCATACCTGGGGAATGACAGAGCAACAGTGATTCACAGAACAGGGCCCCAGCCCAAGACATAGAGATCCACCATTTAAAGATAGATTTTCCCTGGGGTCTGTGATGAATTTCTACGGGAAGAAAAGGGGGTTAATGTGTATCTGCCATATTTGTCCTTTTGCTCCTCTAAGCTTTTAAGCCTCCATTCCAATGGGGCTACATCAAATAAAATGCACCCACCAAAGCCTCATGTAGAGAAGCACCAAATCCTTATTTCTTGCTTTCTACAGAGAAAACATAGAAAATCTATGTGGACCCTCCACATGCAGATCTGTGGGGCACTGCTGCCGTGCCCACAAGTGTGAAAAGATCAAATGAGGAGTAATTCATATTTATAAGGAATCAATTCCTGCAAGAAATTGAACCAAGAAGCTTTGGGCTCAGAGTAGTGGGGCTTCCTGCTGAGATAAGAAGAAATTACTTTGTCTCTCGCCAACTAACTAGGTGTCACGGGTGATGTTCTTGCTTTAATGCCTGCCTTACATATGGTGCCTGATAACTGCAAGGATAAGGCGATAGAAATACATGTCACAAAACACTACCAGCATGTGAGTGGGATATGCATAAATGAATGGATGTGAACGGTGCTTTTCTAGGCCAACAGGCTTTCTGTCGTTTCTTCATTATGCTTGAGAGTAATCTTCAAACATGCAAGTCTTCCCTTGAAGAATATATTAGCAAAAGAAGGGTGTAAAAGGTTCTGTGTCATTAAGAGGACTTGCCTTTCAGAGCAGTTTAGGCTGCTTGGGAAAGAGTAAATAAAGTGCTGATTATAAAATTAATGTTCTACTATACAGACCAGAGGGGCATTGTGCAAAATGCAATCATTTGTGCATTGGTAAAAAGACCTGATTGGAAATTTGTCATTTGTATTGCTCCTCATATAGTCATAGGATCAGTAAAATGGGAAAATGCTACTTACATAGTGTCCATTGCAGAAGAAGTCTAAACTGCAAAGAATGTTTATTCTTGTGACAGCTGGATTATCTTGAATCATAGAGCATCAGCAGTCTGTGGTTAGGTTGTCAGGAAATAGGTGACTATTTCTTCAAGAGTTTTTGATTACCTAGAATTGAAGGCAAGCAAACAAAACACACACACACCAAATGAACCTAAAATAAAAAAATACCAAAAACAAACAAGAGAAGAAACCCCTTTTCTACTATGGGAATGTTTTGGACTAGGTTGCTGTTGACACAAAAATGAGGTCACATCTATATTGTAATTATACAGGATCAAATTATGAACTACAGTTTGCAAAGGTGCACATGTGTAAAACAACTGTTCCAGTCACTGACAACAGCCTTCCTGTAGATGTGCACTAGAAAACCCATTCAAGAACATGTTGCCATTTAGCCATATGCCATTGTGCTCTACACTTTTACCAGGATAAATAAATAAATAAATAAATAGATAGATAGATGAGAAGCTTACCCATCCTTACATGAAGAACTGGCAAATATTGTACGTCTACCTTCATCTTCCTTACCAATTGTCAACACAAAAAGTTTTAAGATACATATGAATATAGTCATTACCCTACTATAATATTCTACTAAACCAGTGCATGTCTTGAGGTTCATCAGACCTCAAGGCTCCTCTTTAAAAATAGACTACTAAAAAGTAGCTCAAAAAACTCAGAAAGTCCTAGCAGTAACCAATGTGTCAAGCACCCTTACTTTAACTTAGACTTTACAGAAATTACACTGAGGGGCTTTCCTTTCTCCTTTGCTCTAAAGGCTTAGCTCTGACCCTTAATTGGAAGTAATTAGGATTGCAGATGTAAGCCAATGATGGGAGATAATCACAAGTTGCTTCAGATGATTGCAAGGATTTTGTCTGTGTTCAAAAAGGAATCTTTGCTTTACAGGAAGCACTGACTTCAGCAGGAGCAGAAGTGATCCTTGGTTTCCTCGTGCACCTATGCCATCTACGAGTATTTGCTAAAGTGCAATATTGTACGGAGAAGACTTCAAACAGTAAGAGGGGGGTGGGGCGCAGAGGGGAAAGGTGATTTTGACACATCCCACCTGGTAACTTCTTAGGAAGGGTTACTGAACCACTGTTATGCTGCTGAGAATATCCCACCACCCACAATGTATGCTTGTGAGGGGGAAGCAGATGGAGAAAGCTAAAGAAAGGAAAAACAGGAGCTAGCTGATGAGTTGGCTCTTTGGCAGGATCTCTTGATGTTTGCCAAGTACTTAGTCAAAGAAGCAAGCAGAAAGAAATCACTTGCTTCCTGTTCGTGACTTGAGCCATATCCCACTCAGTCAGCCATTTCAAAGGAGGAGCTGCTGCAGCAAGAGAAATACATTGCAAGTAGCAGCCACACTTGATCTTTGGGGTGTTTAAAAATCAATACTTTCTAAAAAAAATAAAAACAGGGAGATTTTGAAAGGACTGGATTTGGCCAAGCCACAACAAATAAATAGCAGCTTTAAAAATGTATTTGGCAAAGAAGCCAAGGAAATGCAGCAGGAGAAAGTGTTATAAGTAAAAGAAATGCAGGAAGGGTGGAGAAAAGGCAAGGAAAAGACATCCACAACGGAGACAAACTCACAATTATTAGACAAAGGAAAACTAAAAGTAAAAAAGCAGAAAAGAAAAAGTGAAACTGCAGTAATAATTCAACAATGGAGTCCTACCCTGAAAATGTTCATATATTAAGGCTCCTCAAACATGCAAAGAATCCCAGTGCATTCAATAATAGCCTTTGTACAAGGCTATGGATGAAGTGGTATGAATAGGTAATGAAGAGCTTTTAGAGGGGAGATAAACAATTTTTACTTGTTGCAGTAAGGAAGGGGGGAAGAGTGGAAGATCCAAAGGGAGGTGGCATTATCAAAGACACGGGCTATGAGGACAGTCTTGCTACAACTTCTCAAGTTATATAATTGAGTTAAAAACATCATTCTCAAAGCCATTGACTGAAGTTCAAGATGACAAGAATGTCAAAGAGGTTGTTAATTATGCTGTTGAGTATACGAGGCCATACCTTAGAGATGTCATCATGAAAGTAAGTAACAGTAATACACACTTTTATATATTTTATTGGGTATTACTATGTTGCTTACTTTTTTATGCATCTCCCCATGAGTTATCCAAGGGCTCCTTTTCTACCCATGTCAGTGTGGTTTGTGCTCTGAAGCAGTGCAGTGTTGGGGATTGAGAAGGCACTGCTGAAGGAATATATGGGACATCTGTAAATGGGCAGTAAATGAGCAGTCAACAGGACAACTGACCTGAGGTCACACTGGATCCAAGATGATGTCAGGGAAATACATCTGTAGCTAACGATCTCCTCCTGTCCTGTGGTAAATAGGTACTAGTCTTGTTCAGTTCACAAGGCATCCCTTGAGTCCACTGGCCTACAGTTTTCCCTAAGCCTCAGGACATTTACCAAGGCTTACTGTGCAAACTGAATTGCTTTCATTTCTTGACTCCTTTCATTCCATTTGTGTTCTCATGAGTCATCTCATCCTGCTTTCTTGCAGTTCTTTCATCATTTTTCAGCATGGTGTATTTTCACCTATTCCTTTACTGTTGTCTAGGTTAACATCTTCCTTGTCCTATGGCTCTGCGAAGTGAACCTCAAATTTACAGAAAGTTGTGCAAAGCAAAATCTCGCTTGAAAATTTCAAAATGACACAATGACAATGCTTAAAATAATCAATGTGGAGATTTTTCAGAATTGCCAATAATTTGATTTTACAAATCAGCATTTTCAATCAGGAAATGGTTCAGCCATAAATGCCAACCCGCTCTACCTATCACTTCTCAGTAGTAAACCAAGATCTTGTGGTGACTGCCCAATCCATCTCTAAAACAAACATCCTGGCATGCCATTGTATTTCTAAGCATCTATGTTATGGATGAATGACCAACATGTGCTTGGTAAGTATAGCCCAATGCTGAAAAGTGCTGAGCATCTGCATTGAATGCAACTCAACTGAAACAACTCTCCTATAACCACTTCTGTATCAGACTTGTCACCCCCCTTTTTTTTTCCCTCCTCACTTAAGACTTCTGTACATTTTCAGTAAAACTTTGATATCATCTAAAATTGACATGCTAGCTCAGTATCCAAAGAATTCTGTGATCTGGACTTTTCTTTCTTTGCATAATTCTGTACATTCACTTCCATATATATGCAGACCAGTGTAGACTGCTAAAAGCTATCACATTCAGGAGAGGAAAAATCCCACCTCTCCTATCAGATTACTTACAGTTGCCATATTACTTATGGTTATGAGTGTGCTATGTCAGTTATTACAATATTAACATATTTACATGCCATTTACTACTCAAATGTTAATAAAACAAAACCAGAAAATTAAGGAATGGTAAAAGATCTCATTTTAATTTTTTTAATCTTTGATATTGATATTTTTTGTAAATACAGCAAATGCTTCTAATTATATTTTAACAAGCAGTTATGAAGAGGTATGCCTCCTATTGGATCCTAAATGACTAAAAATGACCTACTTTAATTTTATTCATTATCTCTAACTGTTATTAGAACCTGTATTTGACATATGTGGATATTATTTGATCTTTTCAAACCACATTCATTCTCATTAAGAAAGCCCCAAGACATTTTCTTTCTGAATATTTTTCAAATATTCTGAGGTTTTGCTTGTTATGTGAAATGTGACAGCACTTTCAAGTTCTTTATTACGGTTTTTTTCTATGGCAAGAACCAATTATCCCTTCCCAGTACTAGTGTCTAGTTTTGAACTCAATATTTAAGCAATTAGTATCTGTATCTGTAAATTAATACTTCTATATTGCTAATGTAGTTTTAATCACACAAAATGAGTAAGAACACCCTTTTTCACAGTTGCTAAATGTAAAGAAATGTTTATTTAAAGTTAAAATGAAATTAAACTAGGAGAGAACGAGCAATAGATATTATATGTTATGGCACTTCATTTTTTCTTTTCCTGAAGAAGACCACTTAAAGAAATATTACCTTTTTTCAAACTGAGTTGTCTGTTTTAAACAAATCAAACTTATTTTCATACTTTTAAACTCAGTAATTGCTGACTATATAGACATCTTCGTGACAGCCTCAAATCCATTAAAGTATTTGAAATTTTAATACAAAAAAAGGCATTTTAAGTTAGGAATATACTGAGCGTTGTGCTGAAAATGTTTCAAGTCAGAAAATATATTTAGCCATAATTAAGTATCAGGGCCATGAGTTATTATGAATACACAGTGATTGATACAGATTTTACTGTTTGTTATAAAGCTCCCTTTTTGGGAAGTATCTGTGATATTTCACTAGATCAGAGAAATGAATCTAGATATGTACAGATGCATCAGATTTCAAAATGCATTTCATCAGTAATCTACACAAAATAGCTCTTCTGGCAAATGAAAACTAATTTCTTCATTTTGTTTTCTTATCTTGCTTGCAGAAATGAGTAATAACAAAACTGTACTACACAGATTTGAGTTCATTATTACCTTCTTATGTTAATCACCAATTAACGGTTTCTTTCTCTCATGAATAAAAAATCTGTAAGTATTTTAGGTCCACTTGCTGATATGCTGATGGATGGGCTTATCTGACCTGCAGATGGCTGTTGTTACATCCTATTCATAGTGATGGTCTTGGAACGTCTATCCAAAAATGCTAGAGAGGAAAATAGAAAAGTTGAGAATTAAAAGAAAAAATTACTAAAATTGCATTGAGTCTGCTATTCAGTTCAAATTTTGTGTAATACTCACATCATTTTATTTCTTTTCCTGATGTGCAGAGATTATTCTTATACTGCACTTACAGCCAAGTGAATAAGCTGATGAGAAATAAATTGAGGCTTGGGTTAACATTTGACTATTGCAGCTAGAATTGCCTTAAGTCATCTTTGTTGGAGTAGATGGAAAAAGATAAATGTAAAATTAACTCAGGGAAAAGTTTTCCTAGGAGTTTCAAATATCTAAACAAGAGATCATTGAAAAAGGACAGTAGGCCTGAATACTTGAAAAATTTAGTAAAGTTCAGCTCTGTATCCACCACAACTAGCCACTGTTTCCAACACTGTGAATCAAACAACCGTATCTCAGTTTACAATCCAACAAAGTTCAGAAGGGAACTTCCTAATTAACCTGCTGGCTCACTTACCCTGCTCAAGAAGCCCCAGGCAGTCTGTAACTGGCCATCAAGGGAATAAAATCAGAAAAGGGGTTTTTAGGTTGGCTGGTACAAAAGAAGGCCTGTCCTGCCCATACTCATGATAGCATGTGGGTACCGTGGTTACAGAGGATATTGTATAAAAAATGGAAAATCGGAGCAGTTATGCCAATTTGTGGCCAGTCTGCTCTCTAGGGGCCAGATACCGTTGGTATAAACCATAACCTCTCCTGGCTTAGTGATCAAATCACACCAGTCCTCAAATCAAATAACCAAACTGGGATTTGCCAGAGGTATGCCGCTCCTTCAGTAGCCTCTACACACACACTCTGACTGGTATCAAACAAAGCAAGCCATGGAGGGGAAAAGAGCAACACCTGTGCTTTGAATTTATAACTTTTTTTGTTGATGCAGAGACCTGACTGCCCAGCTCCTGCTATCAGTAAAACATAAATATTAGCAAAGTTTCCTCTTAAACCTGTTGCAAATAATGATTTTTAACATGAAAAAACAAAGTCTTTTTTCCCTAATCTTGTTCTTGGAAACTGTTTAACTATTTTGGCTGATTCAGCCTGGGGCAGACATTTAACCCAGAAAATTTTAGCCAACATTTCTGAAGTCGGAAAATGTTACAGACAGCTGAAAATGGGGTCCTATACTAGAAAACATGTTAAGCAATTAGAGCTGTAACTGTTCCATCTAAGCAGTTTCACTTAAATAATTCACATGTAGACAGAAATGTAAACATTTTGGAGCTTTTATTGCAAAAGAAGTTGCACAAAACTAACCCAACAAGTTCAAGCCAAAATTACTCTTGGAGATAAGCACTTAACACAATGAAGAAACAGAGAAAACATGCTTAGACTCAAGCCATTTTAGAGCTACATCTTAAGTAAAAGATCAGAAAGATCTGACCTGTGTGAGTACACAAGCCACGTGCTCTGTGCCTGTAAGCAGCACACAGGAAGTGTGGCTGGCTGTCCAGAGAAGAAGGCATGGTCAGGTAGAAAAAAGGTTAGCAACCTGCTGGTGCACTGCTCTCAAAAGCAAGCCAAAAATAAATGAATAATTCTACCCAAAAAATTTGTCTTCTGTTCCTAGCAGAATGTTCTTTTTCTACACCTACATTTTGGTGACTTTGTCATACAGACAGATATTCCTGGTAGAGAAAAGAAGTCTTGGTTTTTTTGTTTCATTTGCTTTGAGTTTGGGGGGTTTTTTTGGTGGTTTTAGTTGGTTGGGTTTTTGGGGGAGGTTGTTGTTTTGGTGTTGGTTTTTTTTCCACAATTAAAAACTTTAATGTGGGATTGGCAGTCTTCAATACATTCTTTTCCCAATGGAAAGGAAGATTTGTTTCCTAGATACATGTCTCAGCAAGTATGACATTATTTTTATGGCTCTCCTCATTTTTATCCATGTTTAAAAAGCTATTACAGCTCTTACGTCACCCTCAGATCAGTGGAGTGAGGGTATGCAGTGTAGGTAAGTCCAGAAAAGTGCAGATTAGCAGAGGAAATCCTAAAATTAGACCAATACCACCCATCTCAGAAGGTATTAATGCAGGTCCTCTGGGCCCATTATTTCAAAACACCCATTAACTGGTTCTTCATTCATATATGAAAGGAGAAGGAAGATCCAATATCTGCCTAATTTACACAATAATAATCTGCTGTAATCCACAGTGGTCCTCTCTTTACACTTATCTCCTCTCTCATCCTCGTGCATGTCAATAAATCCATGCAGCGCCCCAGACTTGGGGAAAGCTTATTTTTAACCCGGATTAGTTCCACAGGATTGTGAATCCTTACGCCTGGGAAGGAGAGAAGGGCTGGGGCACCACGGAGTAACCAGGTTACTTTAGTTTCAATTGCTTCTGGAGAGAAATTGCTTTCTAGTCAGGAATAACTTATTCTGAACTTCCAAACAAGAATACCTAGTAGATAAAGCTACCTTTTTCTCCCTGCTAAAAACATGTTACTAGATTTATTCATTGTAAGCTATGCCTGCACTTATTGCAGCGTTTTCGCTTAGGTGTACATGAGCCATGAACTAAAGGATGTAGAGATTAACTACTAATTTACATTATCCTCAGTGACAATTCAGAACTCAGTGCAGACCACAAAGAGACTGGGTAAGTCTTTTGGTTAGTCTGTAACAAGCTCCACGCTACCATGATTACACTATTAACTCTAACTCTGATACAAGCTGCGAAAGCACTGTAATATCATTTGTCACTCCCTGAACTTCTTCTAATGCTAAATATTCTTATTTGCTCTCATTTTTCACTCAAAGGATATTTTCACAATCCCTGTTGGTGACAGAGCGGTTTTGTTTCCACTGGTAAAATTCTGGATAACTTCAAGAATTATAATATTTTTACGTTCTGTTACTTACCCTATCTCAGAGAGTGTAAAGGTGATTTCCAGGGTGAAATGTGAAATCTATTACTTCTACTTAAATAAATAGCACGCAAGACTGTGTTAGGGAAACAGAATCAAAAGTTAAAAAGGAATATTTTTAATTATTTCTATGCAAAAGCTACTGTAATTTTTCTTCAAAATTTCATTAGCCTGGATCGATCCTTTTTTTATATAAATTGTAAGCATTTCACTCTTCCTCTGAATGTAGGTTTTGACTATACAGAGTATGATTTTTCTATCCATCACTTATGTACGTTAATAATTTTACCTACACTGAGAAAGCACCTTCAAAGGCAGAAAGCCTGTAGTTTATTTTAAGGAGCTTAGTCTTCACTGAAAATTCTTTTTTCAGCCTGATGCTTTGTAGCCAGATCATATTTGTTTCACACAGGCTTTGTAACCTTTGCTGTTCTTTCAGAGAATACAAATACCACTGACAGAAATATGATTGTTCAGGTAGTTCTCGATATGCAAAATGGAGAAGTGATTTCACCGATAGGTGAGCCAACATATTTGGCATATACTTGAGCCTTAACATTGCTTCTGTTTTAAATCGTGTACATAATTAGTTACAGCAATATAATTTGGCAGTAAGGAAGATATTAATCACTGTGACCAATCTGGGAAGAGAGAAAGCTTGCTTATTTTTTTATTGCTACTATTATTACCAGTATATAGATACAAATTAACTGAATGGGATTATGAGGCTACTTGATGTTTGAACATCTCAGGTACCTGTTCATCCTTTATGTCATTTACTTAGCTTCAGATTGGAATATGAGCTCTTCAGCCAAAAGTTAATACATTATGGGTTACTCTTCTAGAAGATAAGCTGTGCTTCTAGATATTACTAAGAAATAGCTACCTGTCCACAGAGTCTTAAGTCTATTCAACAGCATGAGAAAAGCATGATGTACCCCCCCAGAACCACAGAGAAGTGGAAGCACAGGAGACAGAGGGGCAAAGAAGAAGAGTTGCCCACTGCTAATCCCAAGCTTACATTTGCACTCTACACTGCATGTGCTGCTACAAAGAAATGAGAAACGTGTTGTGGTTGAGACCATGATTAATGTTCCAAAAAGGCTGAGCAAAGTGGCCATTGGAGTCACCTTTCGGTGCTGCGGGACTTGGCCTCTGCACTGAAGTTGGCTGCAAAGCTTCCAGACTCTCCCTTAGCAGATGTCACATGCTTTCAGAAAGCTCCGGTACCATTTTTTCAATGACTCAGTGTAGCTGTTAATAGGAACTGCCTGTGTATGTACAGAAGAGGCTGGAGACCTAATCTGCATTTAAAGGTTTTGGGATGATACAAGTATGAAAGTAAAATATGTTTCTTAAGTAATACAGCCACCTTGAATAATACTGAGATTTCTTTGTATACTTTTCAAATCATAATGATGATTTTTTTTTAAGAATTACATCAATTTTTAAACATCACTCATCTCTACTTTATTTTAATTAAAATATTCTCTGCCTAGTCCATATACATGCAAAAATGTAGTTTGCAGTTTGACAGGGTATTATTGAACAGCATGTGAATTGGTTTAAAAGTAACCAGATTTGAAGCATCCATCAGTCAGTAACAGTGCACTCATAGGTCACTGAAGCTGTCAATTTCAATCAACTCTGTAATTAAATACATCACCAATATAGATTTTGTGTAAGAATGTCACTTGTTCTTCAGATGTCTGCTACGAGGACAAATCACACTTCAGTGTCTTTGAATGTGCCTTCTAAATACAGTTTTTTAAAACAGCATAACATCTCCATCCATCTCAATCCAATTTGCTGAATAGAAATCTGTTTAACTAATACATAGTCTAAAGGCTGAATTAAAAAACAATATGTTTTTCCTTTTCTGTTTAAATGAATGCTGTAGCGCTACAGTAGATATTTCTTCTCTTTAAATTATTCTGCTGGTATTTGTTACACAAAATAAAAGGAAAGAATAATATCTCATCAAAAAAAGAAAAATTGTTCACATCATCTGTAATTAAAATTACTTTGCTTCATGTTCAAAAATAAAAGAAAAGGATCTTCAGACATGAGGAAATAAATCATCAATTCTAATTTTGCTATGGACTGAAATGCCAGGCATTTTCAAATTAAAAAAAAAAAAGAAAGGGGGGAAAAAAAAAAAGAAAAACCCATTTAGTGCTTTTGAGTGTCAGATTCTTCTATTATACTTGCCACTAGATTGGAAAAGTCTGAAACAAAGCTGAATTACCAAATATATATTGCCTGCCATTTGATTTAATCTTCAAATAAGCTCCAGGAAGCAGGTCCCTGGACAGTTAATCTTTAGTTTTGTAGCCCATGCACATTTTCAATAAGGTTACCGGGGAATTAGGCCCGGTAGGGAGGAGAAAGGCATATTGTCTTATTTTAAAGACAACTGTCGAGATCCTGCTAGCAAATTATAACTCCCTTAATATGAAAAAACTTTATTAGCTGAGCCCCTGCTGCAATGAAATGATAGTCACTCGGAAGGAGAAGGTTCTTCATGTTTTTTTCCCAGGAATCAGATGCTTGTCCAATTTAAAATATGTAAGATGTAAATATCATAGGTATACTATGTTTTAAGGTGCAATTCTGCAGCCTAGAAGACACTAAGGATGCTATGACTGAGAATTCTGAGGGGAATGTTAATGGATTGAGGGTGTTTGCCACGTGCAATACTTAGGTTATGGAAGGCTGGTTTACTTACCTCTTTAATCAGGAGTATAGAGTTAACTGTATTTGTGGGAAACTGGCACCCTTAATGATTACACCTTGAGCCAAGAGGATGCTCTAGAAAAACTGAAATACATAAAGAAAAACAGGGGTTTATTTTCTGTGTTGTGCATTTCCCAGGGTATGAGGCAAAACTTGTGGTAATGGAAATATTTTAGAATATTTAGATCTGCATTCCCAACTCAAAGCATATGAAAAAGGCAAATTTGAAAATAAATGCATTTTACAAAGACATGGAACACAAGACATCACAGTAAATTCCAGGTAAAATGTTCCAACGTATATGTCCTATCAGGGAAATGTATATGTCTAATAGGATAGCAGAAAGATAATAAACAAACAAGGGAAAAAGGAAAGGAATAAATATACTCTTAACAAAAGTATTTTCAGGAAAATCTAGAGAAAGGCTGATAGGACTTTTTTTAAAGGAGGATTAGAGTATAAAAGAGACTAGAAGGGGATTGCATCAGAGTGGAAGTTCAATAGGTAATTTGCAAGAATAATTTTGGTATTGGTTCTTCAAACAACTGAAGAAATCTTAATATGAAATTAAGGTTAAGGTAAGAATGTGTCTTACAGCTTGTAGTCTATTTGCATTTGCTAAACTGGCAATGTAAAGAAACCAAACAAAAACCCAAGCTCACGCCAAGAAATATAAAGAAAAGATGCTTAAAACCATGGCAAATTCAGGCAAATACAGGAAATAAATATAACTTTGTGGAAGAAGGAAAGTTTCATTTAGTTCATAAATCAACACAAGCACTTGCTGTTAATACTCTTGCTATCACACAGCTGGCAATGTTTTGGCTGCAGTTGCTGTCTGCAGTCTTTCTGTCTGTGAACTTGCTGATTATACCTTCTACAATCCTATTAAAAAAAAAACCATTGCATTCCTTTCCAGTGCAATGAAATTATTCTTCCCAGTTTAAAATGACTGCTCTCTTACATCAGGATCACTCGGACAATGCCTGCTTTCTCATCCTCACTGACCTGTTACCTGCCTTTGAAGCAGTGAATCACACTCTTCTTGAAACTGTTCTCTTTTAGGCTTAGTGACCCTCTTCTTTTGCACTTCTCTTCCTACTTTTCTAATCATTCCTACAGTGTACTCTTTGGTAAACCCTCCTTACCCTCTTCCAGTGTCCTACTAGGGAGTCTGTCCTCTGTCCACTTTTGCCTACTTTTCATCTCTGGGTAACCTCATATGTAAATAAAAGCTCAGTGAAATGTAACGCTGACCTCTAATCAATACCTGAAACAAGTCTCCATCTTCTTATGGACCCTGAAGTGCACCTCTTTCTCTTCCTTCCATGCTCAGGCTACAAATGGTATACAAGAAATGAGGAAGATGTGCATTTCAAAATGAAGAAAGGATGAAGAAAGGCCTCAAAAGAGTACCTTATTATCACCTGTAAAACTACCTCCTTATTCATCTTCATAGTCTTAAAACTCACTTATGTGATGCCAACACAACCTGCTAAATGCTAGGTCCCAGCTGTGCTGAGACTGCTAGTGTCTCCTTCTTTCTCTGTCTCCTGTTCTTGAATTTAACCATTGTGGGGTTTTTTTGTTTTGTTTTTGTTTTTGTTTTTTTAATGTTTATATTGTAAAATCCCTACAGCAGGAACTATTTTTCTATTTGTACAGAGACCAGCAAAGTGAAATCCCAGATTTTGACTACATCATACAAGGACTATGATGCCGGAGAATGCTGATAATGTACACAACTCAAGCATCTGTACCATAAAGGAATTTGTTCATCCAGTGGAAAGATTAATGGAACTGGAAGAACAAACAGCATTGACTTTGGGAACGTGTTAGTGACTCTGAAATGCACCTTTACTTTTTCCTTAGAAAAGGCATATGTGTCTTCAAGATCTGGCACTTAGTAGAAAGGATAATTGCAATTATAAGTGCAACATTAAGAAATTAGTTAGTTCCTCCTCCATGGATCGGATTATCCTGGGCCAAGTGGACTTATTACTTAAGTCCACCTTCACATGCCCCCATAGACTTAATTCCATCTATACTCAGACATGTTAATGTATATTATTCTCTCTCAGTGCCCCAGAGCAAAATGTGCAGGATTCAGACCATAGTGAATAGATTGCTGGAGAGAGGAATTAAAAAACCCATTTGACCAAATCGTGAGAACTTAACCACTCTCACTCTACAGCCCAACCAGAGAAATTTGAATAGTATTTCAGGCACATTAACCTCAAATAGCTGATTTGAGCTTTTTTTTTTTTTTTTTTTTTTTTTGTCATCAGTAATATGTGGTGTCAGCTGCAATTTCTTGTGAATTACATTACACAGTTCAATATATTTCAAAGGAAGCCTTCTATCAAGACTATAACTTAACATGTACATATGTGTTTAAAAAAGGTAGTAGGGTCATAATACCAAGACATCAAAATTTTCCCTGGTGCTTTGTTTATTTTCAAGAACCAAACAGATTTTGCAGGGATTGATCAAGGGTCATGTGTAGATAAGGGACACTTATAGAACGACAGGCATGTAACATGTGAAGCCATGTTTAATAACCAGTATAAGCTCTATATGGGGATAATGATGTACATGACCCTGCTATTATGTAAGTACTGGACAGAAAACCTGCAACTGCTGTCAGTGAAAAAAAGCCCTGCTGCACTTGGTGACACTGTAATTTTACTCTTAGACACAATTTTTATTTCTGTGATGTTATACACATTACATAGTAATGGTGTTATGGGAGCACATCCACAGGCACTAGAAATTCTTCATGATTATAAAAACTCAAAAAGAAATTTTACCATTGACATGTACCAAAGAGTGTGATGTTGGCTTGGATGGGTGGCTGAATACAGTGAGAGATTCGGAGAAAAGCAGAATCAGAAGGTTCTTTAATGTCTGCTTTAAAGCCTGGAATTTCTACTTTGCAGTGTATATCACAAATTTTAGATCTTTTTTCCTTCTGAATAAATAACAACATACTGGTGAGCCAGAGGCTGACAAATCACATAACAACTGCTGATGCTCAGCAAGGGTATCAATGTATTTCTCTCAGGAAGCACCAAGAATGAAAGATTTCTGAAAGTAAGCTTTCAGCATCTGCTGGATAGGATCCCATGTGTTCCAACTCTGGTTCACATTCCTCTTCATATTATGCCTCTTATACAGTCAGAACAAAAGCATTTCCTCATTTATTTTATTCCACTTAAGTAAAAATTTATGAGGGAAATTAATTTTGTGTTAGGGTTATGCTCTGCTTCTATAAAATTAAAATCCTTTAGTCTAATCTTGACTTTTTAAATCATAGATGATGGTTAACAATCCAAAATCTAATACATCTTGACACAAAACATTGCTTCAAATCCAAAAGTTTCAATGGTCCATTCCAAAACTGAAATGCTTTTTTCCCCACAATATCTCTACAAAATTGCTATATTCCCACAGAACATTTCAATGTTGACAACATAACATTTTTGATCAGATCTGCTTCATGGTAAAGGATTATTCTATTTCCCCCCACTAAGAAAGTGGCAGTTTACACCTTGGAGAGACAATGAGTTCCCCTGAACATATACAACTTCTGGGTATTGCAAAAAGCCTTCTTAATGAAATGTTCTAGATAATTTATCCCTTGTAAGGTAACAAATTTTCCTTGAGAATGTCATCTTGGGCATTATAGTGCTTAGCCATTCTTTTCCAATATTACACTGCGATAAATAAAATGGGCAATGAAATTTCCTATGACTCTCAAAGGTGAAATTCAGTCTAAGATTGGCAACCATAATAAATATCCATGATTCTTAGATCTGGTTAACTGACCAGCCAAACAAGAAAGTGCTGGGTGTCAAGCCTCTATAGTAAGGATGACTAGAGTAGATGTAGTGCTGGGAGACTACACCCCACAGCTTTTTAATGCCTGTTCCCAGCACAAGAAGCAATGTTCACTTTTCACTAAGATGGACATGGCTTGAAATAAAGTCTTCAGGGGGAAAAAGAGAAGTTCAGGTATTCCATCTACAAAATATGCTGACCTGACTGTGAAGGCAGATGACTTACAGTATGTACCATGGAAGCAATATTTTCTGTTACCTCTCCCCACCAGAAGTGAATGACCACTATTCCAAGGGCCAAGGATCTTAAAATGACACCAAGAGGGCTGTTCTTTTCCCCAGTGGTGGTATCTGGGACATTTCCCGTCAGGAAAGTCAGACTTCACTGCCACTTTCTGAAAGGGAAGTCTTTTATTTCAGTAATCCCTAAATGTAAAAGACTTTTAGGCCAAATTTGAAGTTTGTGGAAAGAACAAAAATTTCTCTTGGAAATGTACTTGGAAGCAGCTTAACGAATCAGAATTAATCTGCTGAAGACAAGGGCTACTGCCCTTCCGCCCATCCTTGCATGGTGGCCACAAAAGAAAGTCACCAAGCTGCACAGTTTATCATGTTTTGTCAAAATACAGAAAGGAAGAGAAGCAGACAAGAGGATGAGGATCAGGAAAGATTGAGAAAGAATATGTGAATAGTTCCTCCTACCTCGGGAAGTTCCTTGCAAACTCATGCCTAGGAGGTGCCTGACCTCCAGGAGATACTCTGCCAAAGATCAGCACTGGGAGGCAGGACATGTTGATGAACAGAGCTGGCATGGACCTGGTTTCTAGCAGGTCTCCTGAGAACTATAAGGGCTTGTAATTTATTTTACTTTTCCAACAGGAAAAACCTGCCTTGCTTAAATGGTATAACATCAGAGGGAAAATGAGGTAAAATCTAACATTTTCTCAAACACAAGGAGTTCAATCCAAAAAAATTTTACAAAAAAGAAAGGAAAAGATAAAAACAATACAGAGGTACCATTTAGCAAGGAATCTGTTGCAAAATTCCCTTTTCTTAATATTTATTGGCCATATTAGGGGGAAAAAAGATTAAGAACTAAAAAGTAAAGTGTGATCTTACTGTGACATTTTCAAAAGACCCAATTTGATTTAGGCATTAAAATTCCATTTTTTTAACAGAAACTCAGCACTGGACTCAACTAGACCCTTGTAAAAAATCTTTGCTTCTTTTTTTAACAGCATGAGGATACATGAGAAGCTTATGGAATGCAAGACAAGTGTAATATAAACAGAATTTTTTAGACATGGCAGGAATCAGAGGACTAACAATCAAGGAAGGATTTTTTTTTTTTTCCTTCAAAAATGGCTGTATGCTTTGTTCTGTAGGGCCCTGTTTTAACCCCTCAGCCAGGGTGACTTGTAAAAATACTGTAGGTTTCCTTTAAAAAAAATGGGTGATGGGTTTATTTAAATAATCAGAACTTGCTGGAGAGATAGATACTGTCATGTTCAAGCAGTCAAGGATCTTGGACTGCCAGCTGATCTGGAACAGAAGCCTTTATTTAACTCCTGAACATAGAGATTTTACCCAAATTAAAAATCTAAAGAAATCAGTTGAGGGAAGAGACATTTTGTCATTTGCTGCAGAATCATAATAGGCAAAGAGCATTTACACATAATATAACTCACAATATTACTATACACTTCATTCTGTTCTGAGCAGGTGTGAGCTTGTTTCGTCCATGTTTCAAGCTGACTTGAAGCCATTTACTGACTTTATTTGGTGTAATGTGTTCTGTCTCTCAGCAAAGCTTATTAGCTCAGCTCAATGCTATACTAATATGTCTACACACCTCTTGGCTTGTGTTCAGCCTGCTTGGAGCACATGGAAACAGAGCTCACACCTGGCTTAAAAATGTTAGGTACACATATATTGTATTAGGTATAATAGAGATATAATAAAAGAAGGATAAACAAAATTATACTAGGAATAACATCTTATGGTTTTCACTCCTTTGGTACCAGACAAGAAATACACTATAAAAACCATTAAAGTTGATTTTGCTTATAATTTGAAGAATATCCAGTTTACAGATTATTAAATTAATGACAATCTGACCTTGAAAACACCTCTATCTGCTGAAAGAGCAACACTCCATCACCTGTTTTGATTCATTAATGTATCATTTAACTTGGTATGACACATGTTCAGCAGTTATAATTACATTATGGCCTCCCTATTACATCAGCTCTGCTCCAAGTTTCTGTCACCACAAGTCCAATTTTCAACACAGAGCAATCCAGTGCACTCTTTCCTTATTAGTGTCATCTTTAATGTAGCACAGAGTCTGAACCATTACTTGGCACTGAGAGTTTAACAGCAATTAACCCCTGCTCTATCCCCAGGGAGAAGTACATCAGCAACTTGCCAAAACACTGTAAACAAGCTGGCCAAGATCAATGCAAAACCATGCTGGCTGCAGAGCACCTACTGTATTAATTTAGGATTGATGTAGAAAAAGAGAAAATAGTCTGCATGAAAGTCTGCATGACCTAAAAGGATGGTCCACACAGGTTACAAGATTTTCATAAAGCTGAAAAGGGAAAATTCTAAATCCCTAGTCTACTAGCTTACAAACATGTGTTCTTTTCCATCTTGGCTCTTATACTATGCTAATTAAAATAGGAACTGCCAGTTATCACAAAGAATAAGCATCTATTACCTGCTAACCAGTTAAGAAGAAGATGAGATGATTTTTTCTTAAGTGAGGAATTAAATGCATTTCAAGAGTTATCAGGAAAGAAAGTGGAAAAAAGGGACAAAATGCCAATTTCTCTTGTTTCTGGTTACTGAACACGACAATGCATATCAAAACCCATGGAAGAAAAACAGAGCAAACCAATGACTGCACAAATCCCTGCAGGTCCAACTCACCATCCCTGGGGAGGGATGATGTCCTCAGCCATACTCTACTGGAGCCACACAAAGCAACCGAGAATGTGATAGCGGAACAGGCATGATGCTGAGTGTGACGGGTGCCTCTGAGGACTGCCACCCTGCAGGGATGGGTATCTGTGCCAGTGTGTCTGCACTGCTGTTAGTAATCAGGTGGGCAGAAGGAATAGCAACTTTCTACTATGTGACTAAACCCAACTACAAGGCAAACACTTCAGTTACATCACACAGTTAAAATCTTTGGGAGACAATACAGCAAAATAAACCCTTTCAGATATAGTTTATATAGGTTTAACTGACCCAGGATGAAATATTCCTTCTTACCAAGGGATGTTTTCTGGTTTTTTTGGCATCACAATTTTCCTCCATACAGTGCTGATTTTTCCACAAGCAAATGTTCAACTAGAAAAAAAAAAAAACTACATGAAAACACAAACAAACCAACACCACCATCACCCCCAACCATATTTCCAAGTAGAAACAAAAGTCTTCCTGTTTAGAAAATGGAAAGACATGAAGGATAACCCATTTAAGTGAATATTTTAAAAATCAGATTGGTTTTGGAAAGACAATAAGAAGTAAAAGAACTTGATTCATTCATCTCAATATGCTGCACAAATGGTACAGTATGATTATAAATCCTAATGAAAAATTAGGAAATGTAAAATTAGGATTACCACAACTCCCAGTGGGGTTTAGATCATGGCCTTTAATGTTCCTAGCCAGTAGAAATGGCAAGTCCAAAGTGGTATCTGTGAACAGAATCTGGGAGTCTGGTCCAAGAGGAGGTAGGTTGTACTGCAGAACATCTCTCCCGGCAGTCATCAACTGAGGGTGGGTTCTGAAAGTTTCCATGTTTAGCTGGAGAGAGAACAGGGAGAGAGGTGGAGGAGTATGATAATTTCAAGTGAAATAATTTCAATATCTCTGTCTTTAAATTAAAAAGGATCTGTGATTCCAAGTATTTGAAACATATGAATCATGGAACAAACTTGTTCCATCAGTAAAAGGTAAATAGTAAAAAAAAAACCCAAAAAACAACCACAGTTTTTTTTAGTACTTTTAACTTATTGATCATCCATACTAGACGTAAAAAAATACTGAGGTTTAAGCGTGAGCATTTTAAAGTCAGTTGGTTAAAAAGACAAGTTTTACACTTAGAAAAAACCACCTGTAGTACAGAAGAAATAATATGTAAATTATTTGGAAAAAGAATGAAGGAAGTCTTACGTTTGAATTTTTCTAAATTCTGGGTATTTGTCCATTTCTATTACCTGATAAATGGAGACTTTCAAAAGAGGTACTGTTGACCTGATTATAGAAATGCATGCAGAGGATTTACACATACAATACCTAATATTGATCTACTAAGTCTTAGGAACAGCAAAGCATGCCAGTTTAATACTGCTTTGGCACTAAACTGTTAAAGGATTAGCGATAGCATAAGACCTTTCTTTTCATAGTTTGCAGATTTGGACTGAGTATTTTGAATATACACATCTAGAGATATGTACTTAAATTTGCTTTTTCTAGAATTCCACTGGGGCTTGTCAATGCTTTTGCTTTTGAAAAATCAGGCTGTAATCTAAATATACAGTTCTGAACTTTCTGAACAGTCACTCTTAAAATACAGTTGGCTAAAAATTTCAGCATTTTTTAAATGTTTTTAAAATCATATACACATTTCCCACCCAAATATCCATTTTTTGTGTTATGCTAGATTCATATTTCAAGTAGAAATGTAACTTTTTTATATCACTATTTTTAAAAAATATAAGAAAAAGAAAAAAATGTGGTACTACCTGGTAGGTGGTGGGAATTTGAATGGAAAAGCTAGAATGGACTTCATCTTCAACATGCTGATTCAGATATAAAAGTTCAGAATTGTCAAGATCAAATAGGGTTTTTTTCCAGTTCATCTGCAGGAAAGAGAACACCTGAGATTTAGAATCTAGAACCAAATTCAGTTTTTGTCTGAATGTGACAAAAGCAGATCCAGATCAGTGGAAAGAATTGTCAACTGTTTTAAATGTCACTACAGCATTTGCCTTTCTAGTTAAGTTAGAAGATTCTGATAATAGGAAGACTGAATAGAAAAGAGTGGAAATAAAATTAAAATGGGGTGTGGTGGGCTGGGGGTGGGGGAGGGTGGAGGGAAAGAGGCAGCTTATAATAACAGATGAGTTGTGCCAGATTGTAAGGCTTTGACATGGTTGCCTGTGATGATTAACTGAAAAAAAATCAAGGAAAATCTGAAAGACCATGAAGAAGAAAGCATGATCAGGAATAGTATGTGGAATGTAAATTAAGTATCAATATGATATTACATTAGGAATGGAAAATTAGGTGCAGAACCAGCTGGATACAGTGATTCAGTGTGCCTACCATCTTCCACATGTAGATCATAGGGTTACATTACGCTCTTTATTGCCTGTCTTACATCTTCTTTGGCAACAAAGGTGATTTCATCACGGTAACAGTATTTTGTAAAAATGTGTTTTGTTGGTAGATTTTTCTGGGGTCTTTTGTTTTACTGTGGTACACCAGGTGAAGTTAATGCTGAACTGGACCTAGGACAATAAAGCAGAGCACAGCTACTTTGCAGCAAATATTATTAACACCTTACATCCACTTCAAATTTCAAAGCAAGGGTTAATCAGCACCTGTCGGAAAAGAAAATCTTTATAACAGCAAAGACAAAAAATTTTCTGGAAACATGATATTTTATCTTGGTCTCTTCTCTGAAATATGTTGTAGTACAGAACGCATTCTATTCTTTGTGTTATCTCATACTCAAATAAATCTAATATAATGGAGGGGGAAAAAACCCTAAACTGTTAAGTCCCAGTTTAAAAGAAGAAGAAAAAAATCAGTAATTTATTTGCCAATAAATTAAAACTCTGCCTAGCCCCTTTAGTCAACTATCTCCAAGTCAAGAGTCACAGATGTTAAGAGCTGTTACGATGCCAAGTTAATTTCCTGAAAATGAGTGCCTGAGGTTGGATGAAGAAGAATCTTACCAGCGTTCAACATGACTGATAAAAAAGAAAAACAGAGCTTACAGGAGATAAAAAAAGGTGATAGTAGTGGAAAGAAGGAAAATTGTTTGTATTTTTTTTTTCTCTCAATAGTAGTTCAGTTGATCATAAAGACCATAATGCAGATACTCCTGAAAAATTATTCCTTGGCATGCTAATTCTTTTTTCCACTTGACCTAAGAATATCTACATTTGCTCCTTTTCCTGTGCTCTCTGCAGGGATGACATTTCCATAAGACAGCACAGAACTCCCACACTGCACCACAGTTCTTGCTTCCAGAGATCTAGCTGTATCATATACAATCAATCTGCCCCACAGGATAGAATGAGAATGAGCTAGGAGAACAGCAAATCCCTCGGGATACCACCACACCAAACAAAGAATAATACTGAACTGGCTCATCACTGTTTCTGGCCAGTTGAACAAATTGAGATATTTTATTCTGGCCCAATAAACCCAAAATTAAATAATTTGGGCTAGGATCTCCTGATGTAAACTCAAAAAATATCTGCAAAAATAAGGTTGGGTTTTTTCTACAGAAAACTTTTATTTAAAGTGAGATCGTTTTATGAAATAAAGATCCCAGCCAGTTTTCTCATTGGCCATCATCAAATCTCCTTGGTCTGAGAACTGCTAGGAAGATTCTTGAATATTTGGCTTTCTTGTCTTTTGCAATGTTTCCAGGAGTCCAGGGCTTGCATGCCCACTTGTCACAACTGGAGCATAAAGCCCATAATTACTAAAACCAAAACCAGTAGCAACAAAGTTGTCACATTTTTGATCAATCCATCTGTAATAAAAAATGCAAATTTAACTGAATGAATATTATAGAATCAACGTCCAAAAGGATGTAACCTTAGAACTTTTCAAGTCATCTTTTAAGTTGTCTTTTATTGTTGAAATTTGTTCTGGGTATTTCCATAGACTCTCTAGTACTTCAAGTATTTCCAAATACAAGGAACCCCCCCAAAACCTCACATCAATGCTGGAGGCAGGACAGAGTTGGGGTTGTCAAGCAACAAATGTCAAAACCCAAAGACACCACAGAACCACTTAGTGTGATCTCTTGCATAATATAACTGATGTTCATTCATCCCACTACACTTACAGTGTGACTAATTTCTTCTGCTTGGCTGAAAGCTATATTGCACAATGACACGCAGGTTTGGTCCACTCTTTCCCTTGCTATCTTAATTTTCATGACAAGAGGATTGTGTGTATATTTAATATGAATATGTGTGGGTTTATCTTCCTGCCACTGGTCTTCTGCTGCTTGCTTGTCTTATTTCAGGTATCACTGGTGTCTCTCCAAGAAGTTTACACACTGTAATGAAACCATCTTTGATCTTCCCTTTAAAGAGCTGGTACTACATTTTTAACATCTTGCTGCAAAGCACTGTTTACAGCCCTTGCATATTTGCAGTAGCTTTTTTCCATGCTCTTTCCAGCTGTTTAATATCCAAGTAAGATATAGAGCTTGATTCTCTGGGACTTGTTTAGTCATTCACAACTCTGAAAAAGGATTATAAAAGAGAATTAGTAATGTCTTAAGTCAGCCAGGTACCAGTGTAAATGACAACATCTGAAGAGCCAGGTATATAACGTTATCACTCGTGAGATGAACAGAAAAGTTTCATTTTGCCACCTTTCTCCTCCAAAGACTGAGGATGTTAAGGTCACGTTTCAGACCTGTAGTTCTGACGTCATGCACCTTGAAGTTTAGTACTTTTGCTCTGACTTTCATCAAATGTCAGAGTCAGCAGGTGTGTCTTCTCTCAAAGTCAAAGTCGAATTACAGGTTTGAAGAAATTCCTGTGAACTGAAACCATACAGTTCTGCTCAGCTTTATCCTTAACTGTGTCTGTGTAAATCTTCCTTTCTCACAGTTCTTCCTTCCTCATTACATTTGAGTCTTGAGTCACTGAGCAATTGTTTCAGACTCAGAATCTAAAGTCTTATCTTTTTTTCACCCTGATTGGTGTCATCTGTAATAAAATAAACTATATTTCCAAGAACTAAAAAGTGAAATGACACCATGACTTGAAAACAAAAGTTAAAGAGCATATACAGTTTTTCTGTTCTGCTTAATATAGTCATTCTCAGGCTGAATGAAGGAAAAACAATTGGAAAGACTTAAAAAGGACTCTAAAAATGGCTGGTAACAGTATATTTCTGGAACCTTTCACCTTTGGAATGGATTTGGTCCAGATTTAGAGCAATTTAAAAGAAATATTGACTTCTGGATGCTTAGTGACCTGTGTAAAAATGAATTAATAATCCCAGCTGTTTCCTATAGGACATCACTAAAATTGTCAGCACTGTTGCCAGACCAAACAGCACCTTCATTGAAAGGTATAAAAGATTTTTCACCTCATTTATCAATACAGCATGCATAAAGAGGTCACAGACTATCCAAAGAAACTGAAATCCTTCCAAGTCCCTGGCAGATTTTGCTACATCCTGCAATCCATCACTTAGTCTACACATATATGGACAAGTGGCCCATGTGTTCATGTGTGGGATATTGGGTTGGATGGCAAGTAACCAACTTCCTCAGGCTACTCACAGTCTTAGATTGTTGAACAGACATGCACTGAAGGTACTGGACCTCACCGGAATAAATAGACAGGTACAGCATAAAGGAAAAGTGAGAAGTAGGCAAAACATTTACTTTCTTTCCTACAGTGCAGCTGGACAATGCAGCTAAAGTCATAATTTGTTGTTGGCAAAGGCCAGCAATCAATTACTATTCAGTGGAAGATGAGCTATAAATGGAAGGAAGTGATATATTTCCTGAAGGTAGCTCTTAGAGATGTCAGGGATAGGTCAGAGACAGAAGAAACATCAGCTCTTGCATATATCTATGTGAAAATTCAGGTTTTACTGAAAAAGCTGTTCAGTTACAGAAAGAATGTTTTGGCAAATATGTTTTTATGAAGTTATTTGCAGATGGTTAAAAACGCATTGTGATCCAAAACATTAAAAGTGCAATGAAAAATTACTAATAGGTCAAATTAACATCTGTATTTTTAAATTAGCTAAATCATTCAGAAAAGCTGTTAACAAGAAATGGGTTTTAATGCTATTTGTCTTATTCTCTTATGTCATTGTAATTGTTCTCTCTTCCCTTTTGTTATTTCTAACCATTCCCCCCATCCTTTGAGATCACAAGAGGTTGTCCCTTCTCATCTGAGGTTAAAAAAGCTGGAATAGGGTGGCAGATAAGCACATATAACACTTGCTTTCCTAGTGCTCTTAACTCCAGAATATCTCAAGAAACTGCATTTGTGCAGCCATGTCTACAGGAGCCATCAAAGCAGGAATAGAAATGAGGATTTCTAGGTTTCCAATTAGCTTTTAGCACATTTCCAACATAACCGTAGGCAAATCACTTTTTTCCATGTATAAAATGAAAAGGGCACCTACTCAAAAATATTATGCAAGAAAGAATTAATTTGTATTGTCAAAACTCATTGACACCCTTTGTAAGCCATGAATGAAGGACACTACCAACTGTGCATATTTTACCAACAAAATATGTACTGTATCTTTATTGATACATAATAATTAACAGTATTTCAAAGGATCTTCAATTCCAGAGAGTGGTTACTGAGAAAAAGGAAGCAGCTAAGCTGTTCTTTTAACTTTGTTTTTAACAATACAATTTAATTTTCTCCCTGTGGCATTTCTAAAGGAATAGCCAATACTGATTGAGAGTAAAGGGTCCCTCAGTCTCAGAAGTCACCTTCTTAGTTAGCAACAAGTACTGGGAGACACCAGCCCAGCTGCTTCACAGGCTTCAAGTGTTCAGTATATATGACCCGCAGTCCAGAATTTGTCATGGTACTAAGCTATAAAGGAAAAGGAAACTCAATATTATATATTATGGTTTAAAAGCAGGATAGTATCCTGAACCTCCACTGGCACCCTGAAAAAAAATGAAAATGCCTCAATCCTTTCTCATACTGGGTATGAAGACAATATGAGTGGGAAGACCTCTTCTAACTTGAGGCATCTTCAGAGTAGGTAAGCTCTCTCTGACTTTTTGCTGTTTAAAGCTCCTGTCAACAAATGAGGAAGACTAAAACACACTTGCAGGCTCCATCCATCTTGACTCAAAATAGCTGTCTGAATTAGCCAGATCAAGAAAATTTAGCCAACAGTCTTAGATTAAGGTATCCACACTGCAGCCATCTGAAGTTGGGTGAGATGAATCCTGCAACAAAAAGCTGGGAGACTAAGAAAGGGACTGTTTTCAGGAAGATGATTCCTGTGCTGTTCTGACATGGAGCTGAGTACCTCCAACAGCCTATAAACATCAAACCCACCTCACAATACTAATTCCAGCTTGAGACTTTGAGATCCGAGAAAGTGAATCAAAATAATGAGGCCCCCACTTGCAACATGCGTATCATGAGTAAGTAAATGAAATCATGATGATTAGAAACTCAAATGCAGGCAAAAAGTTGCACATAGAACGTGCAGATCTCTTTTTGATTTTTTTTCCCCTCAGGCATTAGCTTATCTTGGCCAAACCCTCCTTTCTACAAGTTCAGAGATATTTTAATTTTGAACTTCAAATGAAGTGCAAATAAAACACCAAACAAACTTAGGATGTTGCACAATTGTCAGTGGGGCCCATTTTAATATTTAATGACCTGGACACCTGTGACTATTGCAAGAAATAAAAAGAATTAATTTAAAAGGAATTATTGACATAATATAACACATGATAGTCTGTTAATAAAAATGCATACTTCTAATTGAATGCTGGCACCTAGCCACCAACTAAGCATAACTTCAAAAGCAACAGCTGGGAAAGCATCTTTCAGATTTTAATTACAGTAGCTCATAAGCCACTTATCTTTTCAACTTTTTTCTTCAGAAAACACTTCTGTTTCATAGGAGTGAGTTCAAAGGTATTTACAACATGTAGGGTAAGAGAACTAGCTCTGACATAGTCAAACTTCACTTGTAAATTTGGATTCTGGACTGAGACAACTATTCTCAGCTTTGAAGTGCGAGTCTCATTTGAGCCTGAAAGAACTCAGGCTTCAGGCTTGCTGCTCAGGTTTTTTTATTTCTTTTCTGTGCCTAGATGCAGGATAAGAATTTCTATCAGATTTGTTCTTATCTATTATTTGTATTTTAGTGTTATCTTAGGGCTGCCACTGAAATGGAAGCTTCATTGTGCAAGTATTTTACTATTCAAATACACAGTAGGCATACATAATCCTACATGATTCAGCTATGAAAGGGAGAAGGAACTATTGAAGAGTTTGGGAAATGGGCATGGAGAGAGACTCGAGTCTTGCAAAAGTGATAAATTCTGTAGCTGTATCCAGAAAGCTGTTATGCTTGTGTTTAGGAATAAAATACCAAACTCCCGTTGAGTAGTTACAAATTAAAACTCTAAATGAGTTAAAATTATTTGCTAGATTGGCTGCAGTGCTTGGCATTTTTCAGAAACAAGTCCAGAGGGGGTTATGGCTTATTTCACCTAAGATCTGAAGTCTTAAAGTCTGTACAGCTACTCTAGGCTTCTGTCATTAGAGAGACAGACAGAAAGTGAGAGAAACAGCCACTGAATGACTCTTCCCACACTAACAGAGGTTACTACAGCCTGTCTCTGTTCACTGACTCAAGAAATACAGATCGTTTCCTTAGATTAAGCACCAACATTTTAGCCAGCTAAAATTAAACTAATTCAATTCTACCTCCAATATCTTTGTGTCTGTGGAACAACTCTCTCCCAAAAATTAACTGTCTGTCTGTGATTCAAGACAAGAAGCGCATCCCCAAGTCCATCCATCTTCCCCCCTAATAAGCAGATTGCTAACTAAAGTGTTTTTGACTGAAATAGAAACAACATAAACCAAAATAACCTTCAGTATTTCCTTTATACAGTTAAAAGAAAAAACCTGTGACCATAGGGGCCTTAAAAAAAGCAAAGGCATCTCATTTAAAATCACACTGAGACAACCATGAACTATAACAACATTAGCAGATAACTGCCAGAAAAAGATTATTGGGGTGAGTTAATAAGTACATTTGACATAATCAGGAGGACCAGAATGCTGTGGACCCAGTGAGGTCTCGTAATACAAGCAACAGGGCAAAAAAAAAATCTAACATTTTTCTTAAAGATAGATTCATTTATGAAATTAAACGTATGAATTGGCAAGTGTCATGGAAGGGGACTGAACCTGAAGAGCTCTGAAGGTCTTTCCTTGTCCCAGAGAAATAACATACATAGGAACATGGCAAGTTACTATATTTGCTGGAGGATTTTTTGGATTGTAATTCTGTTATCTATTAATTAAAAGCTATCTCTAAAACAGTTAATATAAAAGGCAGATCTGTCTACCTTTTCTACAAAATCAAATTTTTCTTTAGCCTTTATGTAGCTTTTCAAAACATTATTCATACAGGGTTAACAATATGTCTTTGTAGGAAGATAAATAGGATGCAGGAAGACACGGAGTCCTCTGTCCATGCTGCAGACATAAGTCACATTTTGTCAAGAGATTAAGAAAAACATCACTGTGTTTTGTGCTAAGGTGTCCTGTTCTTCCAAAATGTACAGGGACTTCAGGAGAAAAGATGACAGATAGGAACTGTGCCTCCCCCTCCTTAGACACACATGAATCTGCCAAAGATGCTTAGAGCCCTGAGCAACAGGTTTATGAAGAAACACTTTTTTGCATTCAGTTCCAGCCCCTAAGGAAAGGGCAGAAGTGTGCACTATTCCCTGAATCCTGCCCTCCTCTACTGAAATTGTGCTTGTTTGAATGATAGTAAACCAGAGCAGTCTATAAGAAAAATAAAATGAAAAAAAATAAACAAAAAATCATACATTAGAATAAGCATATCCAACTATGAAAATGCCAAAACTTCAGTCAGCACTACTATAATCCAGACACTGCATGCAGAACTCATCACAAATTTTGGGATGCTATGGGCATGTTTGTAAAGCCCTACCTGATTAAGTCTCGCATATGTAGCTACAACATCTTTCACAGCAAAGTCCATGATATTCCCACAAACCTTGCACTCTGCATTTATACTGAAGGACAGAAAAAAGCAAAGTTAACAAAGAACCTATGATCCAGTGCAAACAGGATGACTGCAGTTTATTAATCATAAATGAAGGTGATAAGTAGTTCAGGAGGCATATAAATGAACGAGCAACCTTGCTGAAAGGTCAGCACCTTTCAACAGTAAACTGTCTCTGCTCATTCCAATGTAACTTCCTAGGTTTAGGGTCGAAATCATCCCAAATGCAGCTACTAAATCTGAAGGATGCTTTACATCATTTTAGTTTTGTCTTGTCACTCTTCTTTAATAGCTCTGGGTTTAGAAGTGCAAATAACTTGGTAGTTAGGTTTTTAGGGGATTTAACAGAAACGTTTTGACACAGGTAGCAGCTGCAAAAGCGGTAAGATTCCCTTTCCAAGAGTTTGACCTTCTGCTTCATTGTAATTACAGTCACTAGGCTAATCCTGAGGTAAAGGATTGGTATCACAAAATTTATTCTTTGTGTTATGGGATGCCAGTGTACTCCAGCCTGTGCTGAGGTAACCGTAGAATAGGGATCTAGTTTTAAAGACTCCTATTGCCATTTTGAGATAAAAAATTTCTCAGTTTCCTAACTTCTCCATCTTTGAAATGTGGGCTCAGTCCTTCCGAAGGCAAACTTTTCTGTACTATGCAAATTTGGCTTTTTACATTAAAATAATTAGTTTTGTGTATGTGTCTTCTTTTGTCACAAAATTTATGGGAAGGGGGAGCAATTTCTAATGTCACACATGCATTTAGATGTCAAAGAGAGTTTTGTGTGTCCACTAAATTAAAACACCATTTGCTGTCAAGACTTAAAGGATTTGGTATTTCTTCTGATTTCTATTTATGATAGCTCTCAGAGGACATGCTGTGAAGTACTTTTGCCTGCTTTAGGACCAATTGCATGTGACAAATGCATTAGTTTTTAATACCAGAAGTAGACATATAATTTGATAAAATATATCTTTGTGCCATCAGCTGTTGTCTGCCACCAGCTTTTTACAAAGACACTCTAAACAAGATCACCCCCAGCCGCTTTGATAATTCAATCTCTTTTTCCCCTGTAACCAGACCAAAGCTAGCTTGCAAATAACAGGAAGACTTAAAATGGAGTTTGGATCAAGACTGTAAAGCTAAAAATTTCTGGAGCTCTTTCTGTCATCTCCTTTTCATGGAAAAGAGCAATGTTCCCTGGTGCACATCAGCTGTGTTCATAGCTCCTGTTCTGAACAGGTAGGGACCTGCACAACTTTTTCAGTCTGATGTAGGCATTCTGACAGACCACATCACACTCATGGAAAAAGGTATCCTGGTAGGCTGCCCACTGTCAAATTCACCTGCAATGGCTCTCTGCACATTACCGAGCGCCTTTCCAAACTCATTATATCTCTACAATTGTTATCATGAATCCTCAGCGCAATTCCTCTGCAATCATTTGTGTTATTTCAAAGGTCATGGTACAGCTTACACCATGTGTGAGGAAACAACATCTATGTATATTCAGGGATTTGACCACCCCAATAAAGTTACAGGCACTTTAGATATCTTTTTTCTTTTTTTCGTATAGCACATGATGGCAATATATAGTCTACAGTTTTACCTCCTCTAAGTACATAAACACATCTTAAAGTATATGTTAACACATCTGTTTGACTCACTGAACAGCTAAAAAATACCTCATTAATATTTTTTTTCTTGTCTTTTGATTTTTTGCTTTTTGGTAGCCAGCTGTGCACCTTCTGAATTACTGGTGTCACATGCCCAACAACTCAATTCCTTTACTGTTCCAATTTAACAATTAAGTAATGCTTATGGTACAAAAATAAATAAGAAAGTAAGAAGGAAGAGAACATGAGCAATGAGCAGTGGGTGTTTTTTTTATTTCCACCCTGGCTTGTGAAATCTTCTGGGGCAGCTACTATAGTCTTATCACTGTATTTTCATAGCTTCCATTTTGCTGATATGTTTTTATCTAAGCCAGTCAAACACCAGAAGAATCCAATACTGCAGATTACATTATTTGATGAACGTTTCTGTTATTTGCTAAATAATTTATCAAACAGAGCTGCAGAAGCTAGTGAAATACAACAAAATACTACTCATCACATAAATTATTTGATAAAAAAATGGAAACAACTATCAGAGTATAGGTGAAAAATAGTATTTGGCTTAGCTTGTTGCATACCTGACATGTATGTCAGTTTAAAGAGTGAAAGTGTTTTGAGATTATTTGGGTCTAAAAGCAGATCCCAGCTGCAGAGACCTAATAGCGTAGAAGCATTAAGAACTGGAACTTCAGTTTGGAAAAATCACCACTCATTTACAATTGTAACTGCCTGACTAACAACATTAGTGGTCTGTGGGATGGTACTTAAATTCAGTTCTTTCTATTAGCATACATGTCTTTTTTAGTATTTTAGTGGAAACAGTAGCAACGGTTTTTCTTCACTGAAAAATTAAAGGACGTACCTAACTGCAGTAGCAATATCATCAATACTCCTCATGGATAGTTCTAAAATTTTAGGAGACTCTAAAATATGATTTTATCTACTGACTTACTGCAAAAGCAGGGGAAATCAAATCACCAATGAATGTCTTATTAGAGCAATCTCTCTTTGACACTTCTCTTACATCTCACTTTTACATCCTTAGTGCATTTAAAAAAAAAAAATAAAACAGAGCATTACAGGTAAAAATATTTTAAGAAACAATCACATTATCACTTTCTGGCAAAAGGAATTACAAGGAAATAATAAAAAAGAAAGGAGATAACTTTGGGACTGTAATATGAACTACATCTCTCTTTTGCTTAAAACCTGGAGAGTTGACCCTCCTGTAGACTGCAGGCAAGTTGCAGTCTCTAGGTCTTTAGTCACAATTTCTTTTTCAGACTGGTTATTTTTAAGAATTGCCAACTTGTGCCTTATTTCCCTTTATAGTATGAAGATCTGTATGAAAGGCAGTAAAGCTGCAGAAAGAGCCTTGATGTGTGCTTCTCTTTATCCAAAGAACATCTTCAAAACTAATTAAAATGCCTACCTTTATTTTTCCTCCTGCTGGCTGAAGTAATGCAGTTTGCTGGAGAAACTCCATGCCACTGCAATGCTTACCACATTACTCAGATATGTATTCCAAAGCACAACTGATACGTGACCCTCCAAGAACTTGCCTTATACACTGCATGAATCTGCACGTCTATTTATTTCCAATACTTATACTATTTCCCTCTTCCCTCCAACTCTCAGGGGCAACAGGCAGGCTTTTCTTCTTAGTTGTAAAGTTTTAGTCACATGGATGCATGTTCATGTTCTGCACCTTTTAAGGACTAAGGTGAGTGAGCATTGCTCTTGGCCAGGATGGCTGCATGGAGGTACAACTCAACAGACGGAGCTTTATGCAAGACTATCTATAAGAGGCATAAAATTCTACTTAAGTAGAATGCAGGCAGTTTGTGAGGTCCCTGGATTTACTAAATCCCCAGAAGCTCTTTATGGCCTTCTAAAAGAAATTTTACAGGCTAAGTTATCTCCTAAGGTCATATATAGTAACAGTTTAATGCCTGATTAGTAGGACTATCTTGAACTGGCAGGAGCATGGATTGGCCATCTAATATGTCATGTCTATCTATTATGATCCCAAAATTCTTTTTCATTTTGACTTAAACAGGAGTTAAAGCTTTCTCACTGTGAAGAATAGAACAACCTGGTAAAGAGGACACCACTGGTTTTTTTCTCAGATGATCACAGAACGGCTAATGGAAATTTTGAAGGAATACTGGAGAAGTATTAGAAGTTGATTTTTTAAGTCAAAATTTAGAAGCTATTGGAAAATCATGATGTATGGCCACACAGCCCTAAGTGGAGTACCAATGATGAATCATTGTTGGCAAAGTAAAAACTAATACCTATACCATATTAGTTGCTAAAACTGAGCTACATAACTCATTTATGTGCCAGCACATTATATTTATTTATATTATTGATTCATAGAAAACCAAATGCCTATTAAAAAGAAAAAGAATATTAAAAATTGGAAAGCAGAAGAGACTATGCAGGAATGTTTCTAGAAACTGGCTACAGTTCCCAGTGATTCAACGGAATCCCATGCTAAAACCACTTACTGATTAGAAGCAGAGATTTGCATGAATTTTAGGATCAGAGACTGCATTCATTATTAACAAAATTTCAATTGATTATTAGAACTCATTGGAGTAAATTATTTATTATGATTTTATGATATCTAAATATTTCTCTGGATCAATTTAATTTTAAATTTATATAGGATACTACTGAAATATTTTGGTTGGGTTTTTTTTATGAAAAAAAATGTATCCTTTTATCATTTGGTAGCATATTAGAGAAGTGAAGAACTAGGTTTTGGAGAAAGTTGAAATATTTCTTTTGACTAAAAATTAAAATGTAAATATTACACCCTGATATGAAATCAAATCAAACTGACATATTGGAATTTTCTCAGGGAATGGAAATTCAGTCATTTCTAATTACAGTGTTACATCAAAAAGAATAAAGATCTATTTGACAATGATTGCATTTCCTTTTTTGTGATTGGGATTATCTTAGAATCAAAATGCTACCTGAAAATCAGATTAAAGCATGTGTTTAGGTAATGTATAAAACAACAATAATGTTTTCCCCTTTTTGTTGATGAATAAGCAGTGTTGTAATTTTCCTTTTAATATGAGTGCATTGTTGTTTTGATCTTTTCTTTAAGAAATAAAAAAAAAAAAAAACAAACTGAAAAATAGGAAATCATGCTGTATTTTTTCCCTGGACCTATACATTCATTTCTTACTTTTACAGCCATGTGAATGTCTACACAGTCCTAGAACTTTAAAAAATCTCTTTCCATAGCAAATTCACTTCAATATGAAAAAGTCTCAGTTATGATCTTTTGGTTGGCAATTCAAAACTTAACCAACACAAGAAAGGCAGGTTCATATTGATTTGATGCAGAAAACAAAATAACCATGTTAATTACAAAAGTGTATTTCTCCCTAGTTTTTTTGCACTACTCCAGCCACTTCTCAGCCATCAAACACAATTCCTATGCCCAAGAATGCATCCTCTATATTTCACTTAAATTCTGCTGATGCAAAGTTTTTTCAGTCACAAAAGATACGATTTCTCTCATGTCATATCTTTATAAGCAGCAAAGCATGGGTCTTACATAGAATTTCTAGTCTCATTTTCTTGACTGTTTTTCTCCTACCCATTATATTCAGAACTACACAGCAATGAGGGCAGGCAAAGACTGGAGCAGGTTGCCACAGGGGTTGTCACCTCTGTTCTTGGAGGTGTTCAAGATTCAACTAGATATGACCCTCAGCAACCTGATCTGGCAGCACCTGCTTTGAGCAGTTAGACTAGATATGCTCCAGAGATATCTCTTCCAAGAAAATAGCTTATGAATTTGGCTAAATGTTTTGTGACAGTTTCTATAGGATGTTTTCCTGATCAACCTCATAGCCCAGGAGCAAGCAACCTGAGGTTTTTTTTTGTGTGTGTTGGGGTGTGTGTGTGTGTGTGTGTGTGTGTGTGTGTCTTTGGTTTGTTTTGTAGTTTGGCTTGGTTTTTTCTCAATTTTTGCTCTCCTTCTAGTATTCTTATAACTTCTAGATCTCCCACTGTCTTGACATACTGCTTCACCATTGGTACAGGGTTAATTTGGAAAGGAGAAAAAGGAGTGCCTTAAGTTTTTTATTGACATTCTACCTGCTGGATAGCTAATGACCATTAACATTGGACTAAAAGTTCATCTTTCACCTGGTTTAGGGCTCATTGACTAGCTTCTGCTGCTATATTTATACCCTAGCTATCATACCTCTTCCTCTGCCACAGTTCTGAAACTGGCAGAACAAAACGTTTGCCTATGCCTCAGCTACAGCAACTCAGAGTATTAGATTAAATAACACATAAAGGTGAATTCACACTTACCCTCAGGATGGTGAAGTGGAACATCTGAGTTGTAAGTAAATAACTCCTGTTTCTGCTGCTCCTATGATGGAGGCAAAACTTACAGTAACAGAGCTGTGACAAACAGGTGGGTAGTACATGACACCACCATAAACATTTATTCAATGACAGAGGATCAGAATCCTTCAGTACATTTACCTGAGCATTTCTTCTGCTGCTGACTTAGCTGAAGTAATGTTAATTAAAAGGCTATTTCTAGCCATGGTCATTAGTATGTTAGAAATACTATTATAAAATAATAATTTAAAAAAGAGCTATCATCAAAGGTCTCTTGTTGACTTCCCCTCAAAGCTGGTATTTATAAATATTGCTTAGAAATTTCACAAAAAAAACCCCAAAAAACAGAAAAAAACAAAAAAACTACCAACTACACGATATAATCCATTTATTGCTATTCAAATGCATCGATTTTGTTTTACTGGGAAGATCATTAGAAGTAAGGAGGACTCTTTTCTGATTAATTTCTGGTAAAATACCAGGTGCTTCTTTCTATCCTTCCACTGTTCGGAGTCCCCAGATTAGAAACACATCATTCTGACAGCATGATTCAGTTGTGATTCGATTGTTGTGAATAGGTCTGCATTTTTACATCTGAAGCAAAAGCAATCTTTCCTCAACTAACACGTTAGGAAAATCAACTAATATAGAAGAAAAGCTTATTTCTATACCTGGGGAATGTGAGGAACTCCAAGTATTGTCCTCATGTCTACACTCAAACAAGTGTCTTTTAGACTTTTAAAAATAAAAAATAGTTTCATGCATGGCTCATTATAGTGAAACCACTGCAGACTAAACCTCTCTATCAATTACAAGCAGCTGAACATCCTTTAGCATCAAACAGAATGACAAAAAGCTACACTATAATGAGTAATGGCTACGGCCAATTGCTATTTAATTATGTAGATGACTTAACATCCTTTCATTGATGTTATCTGTATGTTTCAGGATGAAAGTTATGCATTGCTTTGCTACAGCTCTTGCTGTATGTGATATCAGAAGCAAAAAGGAAGTCTTTACCAAATAGAAAAGGCTATAACTAGCAAAACAGATCAGCCCAGCAATACAAGTCACACTTCACCATGCACCAACAGATAGAGGCTTCAACATATTGTGGAAAAGAGAAATTCACACATGACAGCTTACAGTGGGGAGGAAGCTTGAAAGAAAGAGTGACAACTGCAGCAGCAAGGGCCTATGTCATGAGCAGTTCCCATGAAGATGTCTGGTTCCTGAATTTTTAAGCGGGAGATAACAGGGACAGCGAAGTTAGTCACAACAAGAGAGATATTTTAGATGGGAAGGACCTGTTAGGTCATCTGTCCATCCCCCTGCCTAGGCAGGATTATACTTTGCAGTATCTTCTCAAAAAGATTGCACAGAACAATTTCACATGAGCAGAGGAATGGAGTAAAGGACATAATAGATCTTTTCCATCTCTAACTTCCACAAGTCAAGAGGTCCACTCTGTAGCTGGTGTGAGGTGGCTGTGGGCACAAATATCTTCAAGTGTTGTAAGAAAGGAAATTTGGATGAAAATTCTACTCTTGGATCAAATCATGCAAGCGTATGCAAAATGCAATGGATAATATTCGTGAGCACAGAAATTAGTCCATAAAGGGCATTTTCCACTCAGTCATAACCAGTGATCCCATTTATGTGGGCATGGTGCTGCATTTTTGACAACTTTTATATGTGCATCACATCATTCAGGTAGGTAGATCTACACTTATTCAAATAATAAGGATATATGAACTAAATTCTTCCTATGAATATCACTGATGGAATCTTGCACTCATAATTATTTAAGCTTCCAGTCTGAGGCTGTAAAAACAGGCGTTATTATAGAAAATGTTTGCTTGTGTATTTACAGTATTGGGATGACAAGGTTTGTTTAACTATTTTTTTTCTTGAATAAAATTGAAATAGCAGCACCTGAGTATATAAGAGGTCAATGCTAGGGGAAGGAGTGTAGGACATGTTTTTTATACTATATCCTACAAATTCTGAAAATTTCAGAATATGGAGAAAGAAGTACATAATGATTCCTTGCAATCCTTATGAGAAGCATAAAGGAGGACCTAACGCTCTTGAAAATGCAATTAAAAGGCAACAACTAAAAGCCTTTTCCCAGGAAATCCTTATATGTGTTTATAGCTAAAAATGAAGGGAATATTGATTGAACCTAATCATAAATATATTAATTTGCAGAATTTGTACATAAAATATTAAGCAATTTGAGAAAGAAAAAAATAATAGACCAGACAAGCTGTTGGCTGGATAGATCTTAAAATCAATCAGTTTGCCAAGACAAGGTGTTGAAGAAATGAGAAATGTGTATCTGTCTGCATTTTGCATCCTCTCTCAACATTAGGTAATTTTAATGGTCGCTATGATATAATTTGACATAAAGGAAGACTAGGAGAGTTTCAAAATAGCATGAATGTACACACATATTTTCCTATAAAGGGATCAGTATTAGCAAAAGGCTGAATCTGAATTGAAAACAGAAAGTCGGACCATCAGATACAGTGTTTTCTATTTAGCAGCTGATAGCATTAAGGAAAACAGTTAGCAAATTATGACCTAATATTAATCTCTCTAGATAAAATGTTATGATTAAGAATGGTATTCATATGTGTAGATTATTGGTACATTAAATCCACAGAATCCAAAACTATAACTTCTCATAATGGCTTACATATCCAGCATATGAGCTTATGAAAACTTGTATATGGTCTAAATATGGACACATGCACCTCTCTGGAGCTCCCAAAGTTCCCCTGATTTCTGCCTTACTCTGTTGTCATTTAAGTCTTCGTTAAATTTATATGTTGTAGATTAGAGTACTTCATAGTTGCTAGATTCAGCAGGTTTTCTTTTTCAATAACACTTTTTGATTTTGTACCTAATCCTATGGTAGCCTTTGAGTCTTGATTACAAATGCACAATCAATGTCATTGGAGTAGCTCAGCACTGATCTGTCTGAGGGAGCAGAATCCTTTCTTAATTAGCACTTACCAAAGAGCAGCCAAGACGCTCTCTTCTGTTTTGATGGTGGGGAACTAATCCTTTTGAAACTGCATATAGAGCTTTATTTTTTATAGGGGTAAATCCTCTACAGAGAACCTTTCTCATATGTCCTCTAAAAACTTCATAGCTCTGTATCTTCACAGTGGAGAGCACACCCAAGAAGGTGTGCTTTTCCAAGATAGATATATATAGCAAAAACATTTGACTGATCAATTTAGAAATAATGGTAATGACTCTAGAAAAGGAACCTTATTTTGACAATCACTCAGCTAATATGAAGAAGCCATGACGAGAAAAGAGGAAAATACTTTCACCATTTCTGGCTTTAAAAATCAGGCTATCAGCTAGAAATGGATACGTGAACTAGTCATCTCAGCCTTGGGGCACACACCTAGAAGGAAACCAAATCAGACTCTAAAGCATATCAAATTATGTGTCTGATGAAATACCAATCAAGTGGAACCACAAATAACTTTCCCTAGCAGCTAGCATGGATTAACAGGTGCAGAAATCATTTTCCAGAATAGTGGGTGTAAGAGAAACACACTTGTTATTTCCATTCTCATGTTGGTCTTTCTGGTACTAATGGCTGAAGAGATGCTTGCTTTGATAACCATTGCAGTTCCTTGAAGCCTGAAGCCAGCTCAGCCTTTTACAGAGAGGGCCAAGCACACGACTCCACTAATTTTTGTTTGAGTCAGTTCTGAATATCCACATGCACTGCAGGAAAAGAATTAGTGTACCTTTATAAAAGCCCAGCTGGGGGAGGCAATGTAGTTTAGTGAATACGGATCTATTTTCAGCCAGTAATTTTGTTTGTGACTTTAGGCAAGACACTCCACATCTCTCTGCTTCTGTTTCTATCTCCTCTTTCCCACCTGGTCTACTCTGTTTAAATTCTAAGCCCTTCCAATACAGGACTATCTCTCACCATGTATTTGTATCATGCATGGCAAAATTCTTCATCCTTTTCACTTGGGCTTACGGATGTTGCTGTAATACCAATAGTATTTATGTATTTGTATTTTTTTCATAGAAAGAGAAGTGAGGTGTCTACTATGCCAAGTATTGTGATTACACACAAGAAAAAGAAAGCCTGTGTCTAACTTTATTCTGCAAAAAACTGTGATACCAAATAAATTAGTTTCGTAGTATATATTTTGGGGATTGTTTTTTCTATGACATAAAATACTTTTCTCTTAGAGAATGTGTGTGAATGTAAACACAAACATGTTTAGTGATTCGATATCAATAATACAGTTTCTTTCTATTATCCCAAAGTCATGCAAAATTTTCTGTTCTTTCAGATACTCTTGTTTGAAGCAGCAGTAGCCACAAAAAAAGAAGAGGTTTTCTTAAGGGGTGCATAGTCATTCACAGAGGTTAAACTCAGGTAATTTCACACAGTATTCTACAAAAGTCAGAATCACACAAACTTCAGTAGTAGGGTCTAAGGTCTATGAAGCAGAGGGTAGAAGTGGAATAGAGGGGGGGTATTTTTTACTTTCTTCTAATAGGGTTTTCATCATCACAAACATTTAGTGAGAAAGGAAAGACATGCAAGTTCTTAAGAAACATGCCAAATATTTTATAGTTTGTACATTTCTGAAATAAGATGTGGATTTTCAGATCAAATGCTTGGATCAACTTTCAGCTTTTAGCCAACCCTGAGTCTATAACTGGGACCCCTCAGTGTGCTCATGAAAAATTTTCAGCAGTGCCCCATCAGGATCAGCAAAAGAGCTCCTGTATATTCAAATATCACTGTGGCAATACTGAGACATCCATATAGTCATAAAAGTCCATTCTGAAAATGCAAAGTTCCATCTTTTCTTTTTTTGTTGTTGAATCTAAAGCAGACTTGCCAATTTCCCTCCATGTCAACAGAAATCTAAACAAAACAGCAACATTTTTCCCAATGAAATCCTACCAGATGCACCATTTCATTTTAAAACAGGATCTTCTGATAGAACAAAAAGTCTTGATGTGTTCATCATATTGTTTGTTCTTCCTATACCATCATCTTTTCTCTTTAAGACATGCAAGCCACAGGCTTTCTCAACTTGAGGGGGAAGCAGAAAGAGGGAGAGCAGCACACCATTTGGCCCATTGTGCCTAATAATGTGCTTCTAATCCACCAAGCAGAAAAAAGAAAGGTAAGTGGGGGAAGATGTTGAAAAACTAGGAGTCATTTGTACCTTTTGAGATACTTGATGTCACAGCACTCTGTCTCATTCAGCAGTATAATAATGTACTGGCAGGCTAAGCCGGGCATGCTTGGTTTGTCAGGAGTCAGTTAAGGATTTCCATGATCTTCTCCGCACTTGTACTTCGTGCAGTGTAACCAAAGCCCTGATCCACTAGAGGCATGCCTTGCCTGTGCAGACGACTATAATATATCATTTTCAGTTCATTCTTTTTAATTACTTTTTTCTCCAGAAGATTTCTACAACTACAGGCAACCTTAATCCTAATAAAGTGAACATTTAATAAATATTACTCTTGCAATTCTTAAAAGCTCTGTTGAATTCTAATATATAATCACTCTATTTTAAGCTTTGGGATATAGATGATAAGGTGAACAGAGGTGATTCAGAGTAAGGGCAACACATTGCCACCTTTCTTACTCTAGAAAGAAACTCTTCTGCAGTGCTTAAAATGTAGGGGAAAATCTAGTGATTGATTAGCTAGTTAAGTGATAAGGAGGTATATCAGGCAGGGATGCAGAAAAAGTGCAGATGATAAGGACAATCAAGTATCCTTGATCTGAAAAAAATTACAGTGCTTTCTAATCATTTAAATTATATTTTAAGTGAGAAAAATCTACTGCACTGTCTCTAATTTTCTACACATTTTTTTTAATTATTATTATTAAAGACAAAAGCCACAGGAATTTTGTCCATTTTTTCCAGTGGTGTAATCTTTCCTTGAAAAGGAAATTACTAGATCATCAGACTTTCATTTTTCCATATAACATTTATATTCTTTGATGTCCTACTGGCATATTGTAATACTGATAATTATCAACTTCTCCTGTTTTTTATAATACCATGTGGCATTCTATTATGTTTTACATTATTAACAATATTATACATACAGTACAATTCTGCCAAATCAGGTTGTGGAAGTTGTATGGTACCAGGTAGGTTATTAGGCTTCAAATTAATGATCTCTATAGGTCACAGGCACACTAAGGATACTCATAAAATATTTTCATTGTGATTTTCAGGACCTTGTACAATTATATTCATATTTCAGATATTTTATGCATTTTATGTTCAAAGGGGAGGGCTCTTCATGATCAGATGGCAATTCTCTGTTTTCTCATTATTCAGACTCCATTACAATAAACCCCTGTGCTGTGGCAATCTTGCTTTTACTTAAAGAGGACTTGCAAAAGATTTCATTAATATGTCAGAAGCTTTATTACTGATCTGGTTAGAACGGTTGCTGCCAGTTCATGAGCTCTTATTATTGGGATGTCATAAGATCAAGTTTCAAAATCTTTTTGTTCCTTCACTTTTGTTATGGTAGGACCTGAATGACTCACTTATCATCAGTTTTGTTGGGGGGGGGGGGGGGGGTGTTCCTTTTTTTCTTTTAGTCAGTTGTTAACCTACAAGAAGTATTTCCTTCCTTACTCATGAAAGTTTGTGTAGTTTGGTGATAAAGAGCACTGTCATAAGAAGGGTTTTGTAAACATTAAAACAGTTTCTACTGTTTTGTTTGGTAAGTGGTAGTACTTTTCTGATCACTATTTTGAAATACAGTAATTACCATTATTTATATACTACCTCCACTAAGAAAAAACTTCAATTTTAACAAGAACTCTTAATTTTCTTAACAAAACTCTTTTAAATTTACATCTTCATCACTTTCTTCTCTCTGCCATCTTGTCCTTCATCTGTAATGTGAAACAACCATTAGTTTCTAGTGCTTTTCCTTTTCAGAAAAGTTTGACTGCTGTTAGAAAGTTTCTCAAGTGCTTTATACAAGCTATGCAGTTTCCAGAAAATGGCCTATCACCAAAGAGTGAACTACCTCTGAGGACAAAGTCCAGGTCTAATATAATCTACTCACCAATCCTGGTTGTCCTAGCAAGGTAGCTAAATGGCTTAGGTTATATTTTTTTCCAGGGTTATAAATATTTTAATATAATTGCCAAGTAACAGTGAAAGTGATACAAAGTTAGAGGCAGAAGTAAAAATGTGGTTTGAGACTAAGTTTCTTGGAAATAAAAATAAAGCTTAAGTAGTCATTGTTTTTTTCTCATACTGATGTTCACCAGGATAGGAGTCACATATGTGGTTCCACAGGATGACTATCCTCTCTGCAAGTCTTAGACCTGCTACAGCCCTCCTCCTAGTTATAGTCTTACTCATAAATCCAGTTAGTGCTAAACCCATTTAGCTTTCACCTAACCAAATGTCTTTCTCTGAGACAGAACTACTGCTGAACAGACCACATCTGGGATATTATCTCTGCTTTTGCTGGCCTGCTGGATGCTAAGGTCAATCCTGCTTTTCTTCGCTTTGCTTTACTTCTCAAGGAGCAAATACAGCTAGGTTTTGCTGTGAAGCCTCCTCTGAAGCAAGGACTTTAGTTCCGGTCCCCATGACACTATGTCCATAGATCAAAGACTTACCAAAGGGGAAGCCAGAGCAAATTAATGCTTCTCATAGCAAAATTTCTAGTCATCCAGAAGGAGCTGTCGTCCTCTTCTCCTAACCTTTAGCTTTGGTAAGATAGTGAAACCAGCTGTTTGGGAACAAAGGCAAGTCTTCACTCCTGTTTTTCTGTACACTTTCATGAGTACAAAAAAAATAACAATTATCATTCACATGGTGAAAAAAAGGAAACAAAACTCAGTGTTGTGGTTTAACCCCAGCCAGCAACTAAGCACAATGCAGCTGTTCACTCACTCCCCCCACAGCAGGATGGAAAAACTCATGGGTTGAGATAAAGAGAGCTTAATAAGTAAAGCAAAAGCCATGCATGCAAGCAAAGCAAACCAAGGAATCCATTCACTACTTTCCATTGGCAAGTGGGTGTTCAGTCTTCTCCAGGAAAGCAAGGCTCCATCATGAGTAATAGTTACTTGAGAGGACAAATGTCACCACTCTGAACTTCCCCCCTTTCCTTCTTCTTTCCTCAGCTTATATACTCAGCATGACGTCATATGGTATGGAATATCCGTTTGGCTAGTTTGGGTCACCTGTCCTGGCTCTGTCCCCTCTCAATGTCCCCTGCCCCTCCAGCCCTCTCCCTCGCAGGGCCCAAGAAACCGAAAAGTCCTTGACTTCACCCAGCAACAACCAAAACCATCCGTGTGCTGTCAACATGGTTCTCACACCGAATACAAAACACAGCATTGCACCAGCTACTAGAAGAAAATTAATTCTATCCCAGCTGAAACCAGGACCCTCCGTTAATGCAACAAAAAAGATATGAACGAAGCGACTATGGGTAATCAGTATTAAGCAACGTGACTTTTTTTTTTTGAGTTGGCTTTTCCCTTTTCTCCGCTCTGGCAGGCATAAAGAGTTCCAACCTAGCAGGGATTCTAGGTGTGCAGATAGATACCTCACCAAATACTTCTATACCTGTTTTTTCAGGGGATTGAAATTTATATTTTTTTTATATTACAAAGAAGTAGTATTCAGCTGATAAAAGCCAGGAATTGGGGAGGGATTTAAGAGAGTAACAAAAGTTGAGCAAGGAAACAAGGAAATAATGAGAAGATCAGAAGGTTGAAATTCGCACCTTGCTTTTAAGCATCATTTCCCCCATTACCTGATCCAGCATAAAATTTTAAACTCTGTGGGATTTAAACAAGTTAGGCAAATATTTATGTGCCTTGCTGAAAAAGGACAGTTTGCTGAATGATGTTTTATTGAATCAATGTTCTGCTACCTCCAATGAAAATCTAACTACAGTCAACTACAAATGACAATCCCGTACATTGTTTATTTATTTATTTCCAAAGGTCATGCATTTGTATCCTGAACATCTCTCATGTCCCATTTATTATACTATTTCAGGGTTGGTTACTCTTTACAATATTGAATTATGTAAGTTTCTAAAGCACAATTTCCCTGTTTCCTTTTTTTAGTAGAAAATTACTACATGTTTAAAAGGTTATGAAAATTAATTATACCCATATTTACTCATATCTATGGCATCAGAAACTGCTAAAAAAAAAAAAAGAAAAAAAGGAAAAAAAAGATGTCTAGATGTCTTCTATTTGTGTTGTAGAAACTTAACATTCAGTTTTAGGGATTTAAAATCTCTTTTTTCCCCTGTAGTTGAAAAAATACATACAGACAGATGCAGATACAGATATCTTTGAACTACATCTGCAGGCCACAATGATGTAATCAATTTCAAATTGCAAAAAGAAAACACCACATTACTTTGCTATAGCAATGCCTAGACATTGTAAATAAGACTGGTGCCTCCTTGTTCCTGAAGAAGCACCATAAAACATAGTGAGAGCTACTGTATTCTCTGTTGAGGTTCTTTCTTACGCACATATATTTGGCTGTGTGATATCTCAGTTTAGAGTTGAAAGCCTGAGCAACAAAATGCTTGCCCAAGGCCAAATCAGTGTTAGATATGGTAAGTGCCAGCAAGGTATAGCTATCATGCTTTTGTACAACCAACTTCTGTGTGTGCTCTCATATTGCCACACTGCCTGAAGGGAGCACAGCCAAATCTAAATTATTTTTTCCTACATTTCGTAAACACCCCTGTGATCAATCAGGATGAAAAAAATTATCTAATTGTAAAGTGTTTCTTATTTCATTTCTTCCAATAGTAAAGAGTGGTTTCTAGTCATGACTTTGGTTGAAGCTGAGAACAGAAAGTAGGATTTATTATCTCACCACTTGCGAAAATAAACTTCAATGCATACAAAAAACTAAACGCTACATATTCCTACAAAATAAATCACTGATTTTCACTATAACAGTACTAACCTTCAAAAGAAACTTTTTTTAAAAAAATCTAGGAATCTATTTCCTTTAAGTGTTTTATTTCATTCTAACTGGAATAAGTTAAGATTTAATGCAAAATAATACCATTAAACCTAATCTTTTCCTTCCCTTCTGAATTTTAGACCCTTCCCATAATCAGACAATACTTCCATTCTGATGGACTACAGCATGTGCTCTATTTGTGTAAGGTATTTTATAATCGTTTGTCACTGAGCAATAAAGTGTTTTACTTTATTTATCCTTAACAATAAACATGATTTTTCTGGTTTGTCTTCATATTCACATTGAGATTGATATAGGCTTTGCTAATTTATTGTGCATAGCACTATGGAACATAAAATTTGCAATTTAATGTAAGTATTTGGTATAGGTGCCATTATGTTAGTAAAGAGTTGTAAATGTCTCCGGCATTTGTTAAGTTTTATGACTAATCCTCATTCTAAGTGGTCCCATTGGACAGTGTTGGTGGTTTTCTTCTATACATATCCTCTTTTTAGGCCTAAACACCCCCTTTCTGATAAGAGTCATTTAAGAAGAATAAAAATTGCAGAAGTGCTTCATTGCCTTGGGCAATACTTACTTTGCAGTCACTGCAGTCTACTATAGGCAAACCCAAACTAGCCCTGTAAAAAACTAGCTTGTGCCCTGGTAACTGCATAGCCGCAGTGCCATGGCTTTGGTGCCAGGTTTCATCTCCTACTTGCTCAGCCAAGCTGCCTTGCAGTGGTCAAACCATGCGATGCTGCAGATGGTTCCTAAGATAGCCCCGGACAAAGGCAGCTATATAACTTCTCCAAAACCTCACATCCTAAGCCCGTGTGTCTGTGTGCAGTCAGAGGCATGACTGAAACCAGTCCTACTCTAGGACAGTAGCATCCCAAGGTTTACATCAGAAGAGCAATGTAGCAGCTTGAGAGCCATATGCCTTTATATACCCCTTATGATCTCATCAAAATGCAGGAACTCTGAACCTCTTGATTAGTATTTTTTCTAGTCCCTTTATCATATATTCAGAGAAAACTCTGTGATCTAGGTGCTCAGGGCTCCTGGCAGGGCTCGTTGGACTCTGCAGTGTTGCATCTTTACCGTATCTATTATTCTGTTTGCTGAAATGAAGCTAAGCATGCCAAGGGTACCAAAGTATGACTTTGGAGAATAAATGCATAACCTGGGCTGGTACCGAGTTCATAGCTACTGCCACCTGCATATGCCACCACTTGGTTTCCAAGGGAAAGGCTGCATGTGCCACATTTACACACACACTGCCTTCTCTCACCCATGTGGATTGTCTGGTTTGTCTCTTGTCGGACAAAGCTACTCAGGTTTAAGTTTATGTTCCAGGCACGCCCAGGAGCAAGGGTCTGCATTTCCACATTTGAAAATGCCACATGCTGAAATTACAAGTTCTACCTTTCTTGTTTAGATTAACAGATTGAGACTTGCAGATCAGTGACAGTCTTCCTACCCATTGGAAAAAGGCTTCAGATGACATTGTGTTCAGCAAGATTATAGCCACTGTTTAGGGCAGCTTACAATTTTAGATAGATGAAAACTCCTTTAGAGGCACCACCATTGTTGTCACTTTCATCAAATATTAAGGCAGATATCCAGAATCACAATTTCAAGGTAAACTGGCAACAGTAGTTCACGGTTATACTGTTGTAAATGTTCCTCATTTCTAAGTACTACTTATCTTTCACTCTGACTACTTTTAATGGAAAGAACAAGACACTGACCTCGATATATGAACACAAAAGTCTGATCAAATTAAATCTCCATCCTTGGCAGTACTCAAAAGCTGTCTGGACATGCTCTTAGGTAACCTGCTGTAGGTGACTGCTTGAGCAGGGTGCTTGGACAAGATGACCACCAGCGTCCCTTCCAACCTTCACTATTCTGTGATTCTGTGAAGTCTAGGGGTGATGTTGGATTTCAGAATGAAAACTTAATTTACTGGATTTCATGAGGTGTCTCTAAAATATAATGTTAAGAGACTTTATATACTTATCCTGTTAGTGAAGAGACTAATTGTGTTCACAGGAGTATCTTTTTCCTTATTACATTTCATAAAGATTGACTATACATATCCCTGTTTCACCACAGAATTCTGAGTTATATCCATGTTTTCATCTCAACTTTACTTAGTCTTGGAAAACAGAATTTAGCTTTGGCAGACGAAAAACAATGATGTATAAGCATTTTCTGTTGAAGTGAGTGTTCTGTAGGATAACCACAGAGGGAATTTAATCTCTTGAAGTTTAACTTTCTAAAGTCTATTGTGAGTACAACATGGATAAGAGACTTGTCATTTTATTAATGAAGAGTGACCAGTTGTCACCCCCACATGGGAAAAAAAAGATTGTGACACATTAGCAATGAAGGACCATGAGACAAACCAAATGTAAATACCGATGGTTTAAAGAGATAATTAAAGCTCTTGAGACGACAATTATGACAAGGCAGCATGACAAGGCACATGTATGCCGACAGAATATATTTATATTGACAGAATCTGTCCGAGAAATCCTTTTTGTACAATATATCTGTCTGTCACATCTTTGGACTGCACATGCATTTATTGACTTTGTGTTAGTGTAGATCTTGAAATTTGTCCCTTTGCCTTATTAGTCAATGACACTTGGTTAAATAGATCATGTTTTCAAACACCAGGCTTCCTGAATATATTTTTCCAAAAGTTTCAATTCACTGTGTACATTACTAAGTGATATTTTCATTACATTACATACATTATACGTATCACATTACTGTCACTTACAGATCCCTAGTTAATGAGTGAATATGTTTGCACACTATGGCTATTTGGACACTATATGTCCTAAGAATACAGGGGACTGTCAAAATCGGATCCAATCTTTGGACTTGCGATTAATTTTCTAAGGAATGCACAAGTTAAAATTAAATTTAAAGTCATTCTATCTTAGAAACTTAACACCTGCACCTTTCCTCTCCTTGTCAGGACAGACATGACTTCTTTCCCTGGTTCAAGCCTCCTGACCCACTCCAGAAAAGGGGAACTCTTGGTGTAATAGAAGCAGAGTAGTGCGGCACAGGGGAAGGGACTCCATCTCTCTTCTACAAGGTCAGAGGCAGTGGCATCTGGCTGCTGTTTGAGGACATTTATTACAGAGAGAAAAAACCTGAAAAACAAAACTACTCTCATCAAGTTCTCCTCCTTTGCTTTTGGTAGCCAAATAGATTCTATTTTCTTATGGGGAGGGGAAGTATGTCAGTGCATATTGACACATGAAAAGAACTATATAAACAAAATTTTATTACTTTTAAGATTTTATTTCATTATACCAGCAAAAAACACACATGCTGTTTTATCCACCAAAACAAAACAAGAAAAACCCTACCTGCCATTAAGGTCCTGGCATTCCAATCCTCTAAAAAAAAATCTAATTAGATCTGTAACTGGGTTTATACCAAGTTTGACTCAACTTCATAACTCAGTTGCCAGAAAAACAAAGAATGTCTCCTCAAAAATATGCTTAAGCATTTCCTTCTATACAACCCATAGAATCCAGCAATCAGATGACTGAATTAAGAAGAAAATAATCTTTCATTTAGTGAATAATGCATTTTGGACCCTTGTGGCTTGATAAAAGAGAGCTAAAAATGCGACTTACTCTTTCGGAAGAAAACAGGAGATAGATGGTCCAAACATTAGTTATTTTTATTTTGGTTTAAAGAAAACTTCCTTTTTTCAGGTGACCTACTTTATTGATTTTGAAAAGTCAGTGGTAGAATCAGAGAGATTTTATGATAATTGTGAAGGTCGGCTACAAATGACCATTTTCTTACCACTCATGATTGTATTTGCTCCTGGTTCACTGATATTTGGCTGGCCATTTTGGGAAAAGTCTTCTACTGTTTCTCACTGAATTATGATTGTAGAAGTCTTCTGCCTAACATTCACTGTTGCCTCTGCTCTCACAGAAAGGCTTAATGCAAGGATTTTTTTTTATTATTATTTTAAAGACAGAGGTTGCAGATTTAATCCTGCTCATAACTGTGCAAGAAATCAACCCTTCTAAGAGTGAGATGGCCTTGGAGGAGGGGAGAGTTTCTCTTGGCTCTTGAAAATTCATGGCTAAAATCACCATTCTTAAAAAATACTTCTCTTCTAGAAGTATAACTAGTGAGCAGGAAAAGGGGAATATTGAAAGAACATGAAAAAAAAAAAAAAAACCAAACAAACAAACACCTGTGGCAAATGCATGAATACAGAAGTACAAGGAAACATCAGGAAATTGTGCAAGATGTAGACAGGGAAATGGGAGAGAGGCCCAAGCTCCAATGTGAACCTGGAGGACAGAAGGTAGAGGGAAAACTCAGGCACACTACCCAGCTGCTTTGCACTGCTCTGCCAATGCAAAGCATCTGTAAATGCAGCTTAACTGGCCAATTTACTCTGGCTCCCTCACAGTGCTCCAGATTGACATAAGGCTGCTAAGGTACCTGTTCAAATATGTCCATAAATAATCAAATGATTAACACAAAGAAAACCTAAGTTTTATGTTTCTTTTTCAACTCACTGTCAGAGAGCATAGGGCAAAATTTTCTTACAGCTTCCTGTAGAGACTTCATCCATAGAAAATAAAAGTACTAAAAATGACTACAAAACCCTGAACTCTGTCCTGTAGTGATACAAATAGAGAACAACCAATAATTTACAAAATCTTTGCATTGTGATGACAAACATATTCTATGAAGCCCAGAAGTGCAGGTGAGGGGAAGGATTACTGGTTTCCTAGAACACAACACTGGAGAGAAAAAAATAATTAAAAATCTGACTTTTATCCCTCTTTCTTCAGCTGCCAACTCTGGAAACTCCTGATATCTGAGAGGCATTGTACTTACTAAATTCTGCACCTCTTCTCAAAGTTTCTATACTGTTGAAAAAAGTCTCTTTCGTCACTGAAACGTAAATAATAATTTCCCCATCGAAAATTGCTCTGAGGTACAGTTTTTATCCACTACGACAATTTAATAATTCTGGAAGCACTACATAAACCCTCCTCCAGTGCTCTTCCTCCTTGCCTTTACAGTTCTAGGAAAAATGAAATAGCACAGCCTTATTCATCACCCAGACTCGAAGAACTAGCTTTGCTAAATGCAATAGTTGGATCTGTTGTATCAAATACACCTTTCCAAAATAATTTTCCCAAGGAGAGCTATGCAATTTTAAATCTGTTTACTGCTACCATTTGCTACGGCAGTGCCTCACTGCCAAAAAATGCAAGTCTAAGTCACATGCGAAAGCTTTTAAGAATGAACTGCAGTGAACCCAAATGGGCCCTTGCTAAACTGCACGCATTTGCCACGTTGTTTTGCCTTACCCTCCTTTGCTGAGATAGTGCTCTACGAGTCCAGAGATCTTGTCCTTCACACAAACAACAGGAAAATCATGGGGGATGGGGGGATACATGTCTATAAAAAAGGGTGGATTGCAAATGAAAGATACCTTAATCCCTGTCTTTAGGGATGGAAGTCAGCAACAAGCACTGCCTGGTAGCAAGGCACGATGCCCATTAACTTTCCTCAAAGAAAGCCACCCCCACATCTTTCCCGTGGCAGCTCTCCATCTCCATCTCTCCATCCACAGCAGAGTTATCAACAGCAGAGAGGCTGCCTGCTAAAACGATTGTAATCACTAACTCAACTCGCTGACATTAAACATTTCACTGGCAGGTGAGCTCACAGGTACAGTGAGCTGAAGGCTTCCAAGAGAACTACTAAAATGCTTTTCTAAATTCATTGATTCCTCTTCATTCAGGATTATAGAGGTTAAAATTAAAACTTCAGCTATTGAGTTGTACCTTTAACTATGTTGATACTGGGACCTGACTATAATTTCTTTTGTGAATTTGCCAATTCTTCTCCATTTTGTTTGGAATGCTATAGGTTCCAAATGGAATATTAGCTGATAATATCAACTGGAGAGACTTGCAGATTTTCAGGGCATTGTACTGTAGGGAATCAGAAAGAGAATATGTAAGGAACAACTTACAGAAAATATCTCCTGTATTAACAAATTCATTTCCAATACAGACATGATTTTCCTTAAACAATTTATGTCCCACATTTGTAGTTCTCTGGGAGATCTGACATAAGTAGAAAGTAGAATATTATGATAGACAACAAATTCAAAAGATCTCTTCCACATGTCTTTTTAAAGATTTTATCTAAAAAAATATTTTTACAAATACAAAAATCTTTTTCCAAACACTATTTTTTTTTTAGAAAAAATTGACTTCTTGACAAAATAAAGAATTTTGAAACATTTTTTTTTTAATTATGAAGAAGACTTGAAAATCTTTGTTTATTTTTAATACCATTTCTTATCAAAGCCAAATCCTCATGGGCAGTTTGCAAGTTTTCCTGCTATCCAAAAACTCTAAATGATCCATTGGAATGGTTAATATCTGTCCAACTGGGCTGAATTTGAGATATGAAATTCCAGTTGAAATCAGAACCTGCCCTTCTACCCACAATTAAGCACTGTATCTGGTTAAAGTCTAAAAATGCAGAAATAAAGCTTAACAGTTTGCATTTGGTATTCTACACTGATATGGTTTTTTTCCCCTTCTCCCTAAATTCTGTTGCAAATGTTTTTATAATCTTAAAAGCCAGCAATATTTCTGCAAAGTCAGACAGATATCTGAAATCTAGGATTATTTTTTCTGCCATGTGCCTCTTCACCATGGTTCTAGTATTGGCATTATAATTGCTTATTTGTATAGAAAGGGATTTTTGAAGTATTGGTCAGTATATTATGTAAGTATAATATGAACCAAAACACTTACATAAAACAAATATGTACAATATATCTCTGTTTTGAAAAGTATCATTGAAAATGATTGGAAGTAGAATCAGATGTTTTCAGAGCTCTCTCACAACATCTGTCCCTGGAAACATTTACACTACAGTCTGGAAAATACAAAACACAGATTGGGTCAACAGCAGACAATCTGGATGAAAAACATGTTTTTATTGTTTGACTTGTCTTTTTCAAAGGTGCTTGTGTGATATCTTCATTCATTCAAATAAGCTGAAAATATAGCAAGAGTATACATAGCCGATCACTAGATGTGGTTCCAAGAAAAGCATTTTAGAAGGTTCAGCAGGCCTTCTAAGACCAGAACACATTTCATTGTTTACCAGTTGCCTCTGTCTAGTGTGAAGAAGTGCTTCTCAGAGGTGCTAATGTTTTAACTGTAAATATACTATAAACCTAAACAATGCTTTCTTATGTCTGAAGTTGCTCTCAGTCCTTGCCTGCATAAGCAAGATTTGAGGAGAAACTGAATACTGAATATCATGGATTTTATGCTGTTCTTTTAAAAGAATCTCATTATCTTTACAACCAATAAGGTATAAAAGGGGTTGATATGCTCAACATATTGTGGCCAAGATGAAAATTAGCATTTCAAATGGCTGGAGCTATTGTACTCTTAAGTATGCCTGTTTAACCCATCATTCAAGCAAGGGAAATAAAACAGATGAAGGGCTTCAGCAATTTTTTCATCAGAGTCAATTCCAAAGATGGTGTCTGCTGTAACTAAGATCTGGATGTCCCTTTAGCCAGTGTGGTAACATTGCTTTGGGAAACCACAAAGCCATCGTCAGCTGTGAATATGAGATAAGGACAGTGACTAATAAGAACAGTTCTAGGACAAGCACAAATTAGATTACTTTAAGAAGACCCTAGGTGTGCCAAAACCTAGGCTGACTTTTTTGTCTTGAGCTGTCACAGCTGGGAAGGCTTAAGCATGTGTATTACGTAGTTTTAAAAAGAGGTTGCAGAACAAGATTTTCAAGGACAAAGTGTCAGTGAAATGACACGAGAGTTGGACTTGCAGAAAGAGCCCAAAGAACTAAACCTATTAAAAAACTGGCACATTACAAATTTTCACTCTGTTCAGCAATTTGGCAGAATCCGTTTATAACAGATTTCATGTTGGGGATTGAGTCCAAAAACGACTCCTCCCCTAATTATGAACTGAACAGCCCCCTCCCCCCCTTTCACATTTTTAATGCAAAAATAATTGTAATAAAACAATGTGAAATAAAATTAAAATTCTTTGTTTTGACTTGCAAAGAGATAAAAAGGAAAATGAAGGGCAGGGGTGTGAGTCTCCCCATCAGGACACATTACTAACTGGAAAATTTGGAGAGAAGCAGGAACATGGGATTTGAGGCACCAAGCTGGTGGAATCTGAGTATGTCATAAAGGTTAAGCACAGTCTCCGAAGGGGAGCCAGGCATCCCATGCAAGACTAGTCCCGCTGGTTGATGGCCAGCTAGCATTGGCATTGGTGCTGTGGCAGATGCTCATTTAAACTTCTACCCTAAAACTTGCTGGAAGAAAAGTTACAGCAGTAGGTGGGGGAAGATGGGAAGAGCAAAATGGAAAAAAATAGTAGAAGGACTGGAGACCAAAATAAACTGGCTATCATAAAAATGCATTTGAATTGTCAATGTGTAGCTAATGTTTCTTGGTCCCAACTGTCCCTTTGTCTGCCATCATTTTTATCTTTGGGTCATTATAGCATAATACATCTGACGGTTACCAACTTCCCCTGTAGTTCTTTCAGAGCAAATTGAATTACAGTTTTGCATATATGATCATATTTTAACTGAATTGTTATTCTAATTCACTGGAAAGTGGAAAAAAGGTAGTTGATAGGGTGCACTCCCTGTAACTTCATCCTGAAAACAGTTCACCTGGAAAAGGTCTATCCAAAGTCCAGTTATGAAACTGACTTTGCATGTTGGAAGGTTCTTGATTGCCATAACAAAAGTGAATTTTGTTTTACATATACCTTTGTCATTATAGCTTGATGTGAGATTTGAAACTAAGTGCACTGACTTTGGAGGGTTCCTTGATGCAGATAAATGGCAGCAGCAGCTTAGGCTGAGTTGCAAAAATGTGACCAAATAATCAGCACAATTTTCAAGAGAGTCTATACAAAGGGGTTCAGGATTTTTCAGGCATTTTCCATTGAAATTTCCTACCTGAATTTTCCCACACAAAAGTATGTTTTAAATTACATGAAACTTTTTTCCCCCAAAGTATGTTCTTTAATTTATTTCATTTTGTCATTTCTTTCATATTGAATGCCAGATGCAGAGCCTGAAATGTAGCAAGAAGATGGAATATGAGGCACTGTAACTAGAAATCCTTGGGGTACCAACATGGCATTCTCATATTGAACGATATATTGGAATATATGTAATTATGCAGAATATACAACCATACTACTATAATATAGTGATATTAAGTCATCGGTATTAGTCAGAAAACATTATATATAAATAAGTATGCATATTGCTAAACATATATAACTAAAACAACAATGTATCCCGAAAGAAATTTTCTGTACTTGCTATTCAAACAGGGATCTATTGGTTGCATTTTCAAAAGGCATTGTTTGTGCTGGCCTTTTCTAAAATCTAAGGTACAACATGGCAACACTTTTTTTTTTTTTTTTAATTGAATTGGAAGCTGCTACTACATGTGGTAGCCTATTTCTAACCGCTCCCATTTTTCGTTAGTTTGGACACACTACTGGCTTACAGAATCCCTACCTTCCTGTTAATTTTCATGTGACACCAATAGCAAGATCTGAGGCCTGACTTACAGGTTTGAATAGCCACACTGCGTGTACAAGTTTTCTATTGATTCCAGACCATTTCAGTGATCCAGTTAACTGTGAAGCATCACAAATATTTGTGCCAGGAAAACTAAGTGGAAAGTGAAGGTTTAGAAAAAGATATGGGATGGCTTGTAGGAAGAAGACGACCAAGGTCTACTGTCATCAGCAGTGACTGCTGCTGAGGAAAAGGCTGATGGTGGGCCTCTTGTCCAGCATCCACCTCGCAGTGAGGCTGCAGGTAGAAAAGCTCTGATACTTGGTTGTTTTAGGAAGCCTGCAATGGTACATAGGTGAATTAATTAAAATTATCTCCAGCCCCATCAGTGTAATGCTAGTTCCCTGGTATTGTAATGCCGATCAAATATAAATGTAGTTCACTACTGACCATTTTAGTATTAAATTCACAGCTACTTGGGAGAGAGCGCTGCTGGGTTTAGGCAAGGTATTCATCATCATTCCCGGTGCTCTATGTGACCTTGGATTAACTAATCTAGTTAGTTTACAGGGTCAAACACCTTATTGGAATGAAAGCTTTGTGATAGTTTCATAATGCAAATGAAAAAGCTGTTGATTTCTGAAGCCAAGAGCTAACAAGTGCTACTAGTGACTGAGTCAGGTTTGTTGCAATCTTTACTTTGAAGATACACTGGAGTTCTCAAAGGTTAATGAACCACTTGTGGTAGAGCTTTCCTTTAGACGTTAGCTCTGTTTTATTCTTGATAGAACCATTAACTTCTACACTAACCTTTCTACTTGTTACTATTACACACATTCTGCCCACTAAAGCTTTCTATTGATTTTTGCCAGTGAGCTTTTATAAAATGTAGGTTTAAATACATGGGGTTTGTGGTTCTGTTAGCATTGGGTGGTATACAGACAGACAATGATTAATTTGTAGGTTTTAATTTATTTTAGATATATTTTACAGTCACTTTGGCAATACCATTCTCCTTAGATTTCGTTTCTTGAATCATTTGCTCTAATTATTCCAGGTATCTTCTAAATTGCTATGGTTTCCAGTTAAGGAAGTAACATTTAAAAGACATGATGACTACTGTTAACTGTTAGCAAAATATATTGAGATACTGAAAATTCTTCCAATCCTTCTAAATTTAGGATCTGATCTATGAAGACTGGTGTCACTGGGGCAGGGGACCAACAGTTCTCGCTATCTGGAATCTAGCCAGGCATTAGAAAATACTGTAGTCTCCTTTTAACATTTTAACCTCTTTTATCTTCACTTTGTTTATGAGGTTTTCATATCAAAATACCAAAGATGCATTTTTTTTCCTTTGGTAACACAAATTGTGGTGAATGAATTAGAAAAAAAAACTTTAGCACCAATCTTATTTTTTAGGGGTTTAAAAATTATGATTTTATTCTATTTTCCCATTTTTATTTTCAAAATTTTAAAATATAAGCAGGTCATCCTCAATTTCCTTCAGACAATAGCTTATTTCTATCTTATTTCTACTTGAAACACTGAAGCACTACAGCCATAAATATTTGGTGAATAAAATGTTGGGTTTATCCAACATTTTGAGTCAAAGATGACTTTCCTGGAATTGCTGTATTTCTGGTTGTATTTTTCAAATAGAAAATCACGCTTTAATCAGTGCCAATTTGTCATACAAGCAAACAGGAAAATTTCCTCTGCTAAAAAAATAAATCAGGGGATAAAATGTTTCTGAGATTTTTTGATTACTGTTTCTTTAACCACACTGTAGGCAGCTAGTGAAAGCAGGCTGTAGGTAAAGTATATTAGGCTGGTTGGAACCCTTGTGCTTTGCAAAATTGCAGTTATTCTCCATCGGGATTTTACATCATGGCACAGCTATTTCAACACCATTGTTTTTGCAGTGGATGGCAATAAAACCTTGGCTATTTCCTTGTTTGATTAGCAAAAAACCCACATATACCCAGTGCTGGGACCTGAGCATGTTACTACGATGAAAATGCTTGGAAATCACTTTCCATTTTGAAAATTACTAATAAGAGAATTCTTTGCATTATGGGTCAAATTTCTATCTGTGTATTCAGGCTTGACTCCCTTGATTTGATTGCTCTATACATTTCAGAAATCATTGTTGCTTTGAACAAGTATTATTTGCAATAAGACATTATTCATGTCTGCCAAAGAATTAGGCTTTGAGAGATTTGTACTAATATTTTCTATTATGTTGGTCAACAGGGTGGCATTCTGTAAGTTTCACTTTGATATTCAGATTCAAATATTCACAACAAAAAAATGAATGTCTCATGATTGCAGCTGTGCAAATAGCAAGGGATTACACCAACTTTGAAGTTGGATTCTGTTCTTATTCTTTTCATTATTCATTTCCCTGTGAACAGCAATGGCAGAAATCTGGGGAACTTCTTAAACCTATGGACAATAACGTATATTCACATCTGAACTATATACTACAGTAAATAACCCCTATGCAACAGTATATGTATAAAAATAGCCCTACCCTAAAGTTTCAGGACAGATGCCTGCCACTAACATGCATTTAATAATTTGAAATGGGCAAATGGGTAGCACTACATCAATACACTTTTAGACTGCTGAATGCAGCCATAGTTACATTCAGCACAGAACAGTAACTATACAAGGATCTCACTGAATTCTTCAGAAGTAGTATTGCATGTATTATTCTGTGGTATCTATGTAGCAAGAGAAAATTAAATGTAAACATTTGCTGTAAACAGCAAAAAAGAATAGCATGCAGCAATTTAGGTCATGATCCCTCAGTCAGAAGGAAGGAAATAAGTTTTAAAAAATCTGGTGTTTGTGAGCATTGCCAGAATATGAGAGCAGCTGGATAATTGAGGGAAAATAAAAGGTTAATGCATCCTAATTAAATTACCTGAGCCTTACTTATCTTTTTCTAAAAAAAAGTCTCAGTATTTTCTTCATTCAGTTATTCTGTAATAGTAATTGCATCACATCAAGGATTAAATACAAGGAAAGAAAATGACCCTATCAGCTTGAAAAATAAATTCGGAAATAATGCTTTAAGTGTGTAATGGCAGTCCAGAGGCAAGAATTTGTCAATAGATAATATTTGCTGGGTAATTTTGAGTAGGAAAAACAATCTCAAAATCTATGCCATTTACAAGCAAGCCAGAACAAAGGAGTTAGATCAATTGAATTAATGTATTAATAACACAAATAGTTCTGCCTTCCCTAAACCAGTTAAAATTAGCTCAAAAATAAGACCACATTTACTTAAAGGCTTATGAAGGAACCACAGGGTAACTTTTCAACAAATTAAAGCAGAGTCTAAAGCAAAGCACAAACCCACAACACCTTAATATGGTGTAATAGTTCACAGTGAACATTTCATGCAGCTGTATAAATAAAACCACCATCATAGTGAAGACAGTGATCGATGATTCAGTGAAGCATGTTTCCAAGAACTAAGACAACTCCATAATGCCAAAATGGAAACCAATTTAGCACGAACTAGTGAGTTAGGAAGTGATGGTTTGTTTTTAAAAAAACCAACAAGCCAACAACCTTCTCTTCTTTGTAAACACTGAAGCAATATAAAATAGAATGTCACAAGTAAAGGTCTGAAAACACAAATTTCAACTGCAGTTCAAGAATAGACAAGGCCAAAATAGGATTCTAAACTAAGCAGTTTTCTTTGTGCAGAAAGCCGCTATTTTCTATGGAAAAATAATTGGTTTTCAATTAGAAAATAAAAGCCCTGCACATACACACATAAACATAGATAGTTTTGTATTTTAATATGATGTTACTCATTATTCATTATACGCAGGACAGCACTTGAGCATCTTTCTAACTTGTTCTTCTCTATGTATCTAAATATACCTTCCAAGGTCTTTAGCATTGATGATCCTCTTTCAAAGAAAAGGCATCATCATACACTCCATAAAATGTAAAATGTAGTCCCATGAACATGGGTAGAGGAACATTACAAAAAATGGAGTATGATGAATCAGAACTACAACTCTTCTAGACACTATATGGAATGAATTAGATTACACCCTTTTCAGCTGAAATGTTTTGCTTTCCCAAATTTTGCCCTCAAATAAATAGGGAATTTTTTATTCTGCCTAAATTTTTCAAGTATTTTCAGATCACATTTTTATATTTAACTTTTTAAAATACAGGATCATTGCAAAACTCAGAGGTGACAGCATCATGGCTCCACTACTACGACTACAGTTCATTTTAACAAATTTGATGCAGATTGTGAAGTAAAGTGAAGGATGGCTTTTTGCAGGAGTAGTGAGTAAAGGCCATTCTTGTTTTTAAAAATGTATGGGGAAAATTGTGAATATAAATACAGGTTGCAAATTGTTCAGGGAAGGATTTAGAATGGCAATGTACATAAAAATTTTTCCTTTGAGCCTATTTTGAATTACAGTGAAGAATTTTTAATACCATTCATTCTTCTTAAGTCCCACAAACCCAAACACAGCCATGGGGTTCTAATATATAATGAGTTCTAAAAGAAAAAACAAACAAAGAAACAAAGCAAAACAAAGTGCAAAAAGAAAATGTGAAACCACCCATATGTTTATAAAGGAAGATGAAAGAATTGGAAAATCTTAAAAGAAATGATAGTTAACATGGATACGTATATTATTTCTGTGCTATTACACTAAACAAAGCACTATAGCAAAAGCATTATTTTAAATGGATTAATTAAAAAAATTTGCAACCCATCTACAGTTTACAATTTACCTATTCTAACCTAGCATTTCAGTGTCACAAGATACTAAATATCACATTCAGTTTACGTTCTAAATTTAGATTCCTAAATCACTAAAAAAACTGTTTGATTTCATACTAATAAAATAAACAAATAAATAAATAAAAAGCTGAACATGATTTCCAATGCATTCAGTACAACAGAATGTCAGATTCCAACACACAGTCCCAAACACATTGGTCAGAAAAATGCAAATCCGCCACTCATGCTCCAGCCTCCACACTGCAACATGTGTTACTGCCCTTACTACATGGGCTTTAACTTACTGCTTCTTGAACTTGTCTTTTGCCAAAAGATTTAATCTCCATGCGAAATACCTGAACTGCACATCTCAAGGATGCACACCATCAGCATTGCAGTAGCATGAACTTTCCCTAATCTAAATGGCAAAACAGTCCCAGTGTGTTCGGATTAGAAAGACTCTACCCTGCAGTGGTTTGTATAAAATGATCATGAAGGTCGCAGCCCAATCCCCAAAAGACAAGTGTTGATATAAAAATCACCACGCTCAGTAACTGGCATCAGTGCTGACAGACTTGGCAGAGAGGCCAAAGATTCAATTGACCTAAAGACTAAACAATGCACTTTTTTTCCAGTGAAAATACTCCCTTTAGATTAGAGCTGAGATACAATTAGCATGGCAACAGCTCTTTGTGAAACAAAGTAATTCCTTATAAAAATAGCCTTAAAAAAGGAAAGCAGCAAACACTAGCTTAAGACATGAATTTGAATAAGAAAAAGTCAGGTTCTTTTCCAGGATGTAAAGTTTGTCTTTATTAATCCCATTCATTATTCAAAGAAATACACACACACACACACACACACACGTTTGTATATGTGCACACATTTAAATATAAACTGACTGAAAACTAGCAAAGATCATTCTAGACCCAAATTATAACTGTATGTCTGATTTCCATTTAAATAAAAACAAAGAATTCTGGGTTTAGAATATGTGCCTGGTAAAGAAGATATTGACTGGATGCTAGTGCATACAAGATAAATTTAGTTCTCAGCCATACCACCTTAACTCTGGAGAAACCCCACAGATGTCAATGAAATGGTATTGGATTTGTAATGGAGCAAGAAAAGAATATTGCCCAGCATATCTTTTTTTTATATATTTTATTTTAAGCAAAACATACAGAACAAATCTTCCTTTGCTTCCCTGTTATCAATCAATGACCATTGCTCTGTTAATGTATTACAATAAAATATCTCAATGGTGCATTGAGCTGGTTGACTGTAATATATCAGCAGATCAATGGTTTGCAAAAAGAAAATGGTCAAATGCAAGACAACCTTCTCCAATTAGATAATTTTCAAAGATTTCACACACAGAATTCATAATGGCTTAGAAGAAGCAAGTCAACAGCATTAACTGACTGACTGGAGATCTCAGAGGGCTTTTCAAAGTGTTATCCTCCTTCCTGTCCCCCCATTATTAAAACCGCAGCTAAATGATACATTAATATCTTGAGGATATTCGTCTCCAGATCTGCAGTCTGGGCTTCTCTCTGACATTAAGAAACTCCTACATACTGAAAAACAAAAAAAAAAAGCAATCAGTGACACAGAGAAATGGAGGTCTGTAGCCCTCATCCTTAGTGTGGAAAGTTTTCAGCCCTTTTGTAAATCCTGCACAGCACCCATGTACCCGCCAGGTCAGGCTCATGCAGCCAGTTCTGCAGCTGCCCCAGTACCGAGTGCCCAGGACATCTCCTCCACTGGTCTCCCGAGACCCTGTTTGCAAGCCTTGGCAACGTCATTTTATAAGCAGTTCTCAAAGCTTCTAGCACCTGTTGCATATATCTTAAAGGCTGATGTAATTCTTCAAAAGACAGTGTTTATAAAACTGAGGGGAGAGCCAGGAAATTTAATGAAAAGGTGATACTGCATACGTTCAAGAAAAAGTCAACCAAATGTAAATGGCCTTTGGCAGTCCCCTCTGTCTGCTTTGTCTTTTTAATGCCTGTGAATACACAGTTATCCATGTGAAATCATTAGAAATTCTGTTCATGCCAGAAAACTAACACAAGTAAACTATGACTCTTTTCTAATTTTTTTGTGTTGTTTTATTTTTTAACACTTAATAATGTCAGTACTGCAGAACTCAACTTTTTGGGCTACTTTCAGGGTTCATTCATGTCCAGAAGAATCCTGTGCCACCACTATGGTGTCGCCCTGATGCAAGCCATATCGCTGCAGCATCAGTTTTTTCTGAATACATTTTCCCTTGTCTAAGAACTATTTCAGATCTTTAATCATACTTATACATGGAACAGATTGTATTTACAGAGCGGACATAGAAGTATTTCTTTTGTATGCAAGCAGACATCTGAACACACAGAGCAAGAAGCTGTGCTCCTAGATGTGTGATTTCTTCCTCCCAAACAAATTTATACCCTTCTTGTGGGTGAAATTGTTTACATGAAAAAAAAACCTGTTCAACTTTAAAAGCCAGAGCTAAAAGCTTTGCTCTGCATGCAGTTCTGCTGCTGCAAAGAATTTTTTATTCATACATCCCTCTTTTTCATTGACATCATATATTTCTGTAATGGTGCATAATTAAACATTGACAAATCTCAATCAATAAACATCTTCATTGGTTGGGGTGGCATCAGCACTTAGAAGTGCTGCCTATAGAGAAGCTCTGGGGTCTTGAAGATCAGATTATACGTTTCAAGATATTGACATTTGTGATTTGTTCTGGTCTGGGAATACCATAAGGAAAACCTCTGTTTTGCTTTGTTTTTTTCCACATTGAGAAAGGAGAAGAATAAATGAAAAACAAGGTTAAACAACATAAACAGTTACATCAGTTCAGTGCAGTCTTCAGGAGTAATACACATTTTTACAATAAGATCTCCATGTAACAGAAGTATGAGGTGATGACTTCTCTGCAGATCCAGAGTAGTGTCAAAGAACTAACAAGAGTAAGCAGAGAGGTGGGGTTTGCTGTGTGCTGTGACTCACCAGATGGAGCCATTCTAGACAGCTGTATTTACCTGGCAGTAAATGCAGAGTGCCTGAAGAAATGCTTCTTGTCAGATATAGTGCCTTTTTTTAAGTAAATTGAGTCTATCGCAATAAAGTTTCTTCTCCATATTCAAACTTGCCCCTGAAGCACACAAGCAAACAATAATCCCTAGTACCAATGTATTACAGACTTCATTTAATTACTCAAAGCTCAAAAGACATATTTTAATTGACATTTTTTTCCTTCTTTTTTCTTCTAATGGTTACACATGCGATAACAATACCCAAGCAATGCATATATAGAAAATTATCATTCTCTACAACATACAATAAAAAGAAGCATAACAAACAAAAAAATTTCCCATTACTCCAGACAGATAACACCCCCAAAAAAAAAGACCTGAGATGATGTAAATGAGCACAGGTGTACTATAACATCAGAAAAATTGGAAATTAAAATTGTCCGTGTATTTTTAAATCATTTTCTCCCATTTCTTTGCTTTATACTATTATAATCACTAGAAATAATTGTAGGATTTAATAATTGAATATTAATAATTTGCATTTTTCAATACTAATTAATCTCAAAGGACATTCCAAATAATTAATTCCTCTTTACATCATACTTGTAGGTAGAAATTAAACATTGACTTATCATTCCACATGGAAGAAGCACAGGTAAAGTTCATATAGAAAGTTAATGATAGAGCTGGAACTAGTTCCTAGTCTTCAAATTCTGCTTACTGGAACTCAAACTACAGGCTATACTGAATTAGTTCAATAAAAAATATGGTGACAGTCTTAGAATTACATGTGTTGAAGCTTGTGTGATCCAGAAGAATTGCATGAAAAGAATTTATAATACACAGCTTCTCATGAAATACAACATAACTCACAAGAGTGCTAAGAAAAATTTTATGTTATTACTACCCCGTATGTGACAAATACAATATGATTCCATGATGACTCCTGAAGGCTTCAAATCTTTAGTCACATCAAAGTCAAAGTGAGGTAAGAATGTCCTCAAAGTCGTATATAGTCTTAAATAACTTGCAGACTATCAGCAGATTACTAGGTTGCCTCAAGCATGCAACTTTAACTTGTTAACATATGTTAACAATACATAAGGTCCCAAGCCAGTGATTACTCCCAAGGACAGCAAATGAAACATTAACCATGACAGATCTGGACTTCTAAAAACCTGAACGTGTAACTCCAATTCTTTCATCATATTTATAAATAACGGTCTTGAATATATAATATTTTAATTGTTTTGTTGTTTGGTTGGTTGGTTTTTAAGGCAGAATACTTACAAAAGGAACAGGGTAACTCACAAAGGAATATTTTAGCTACACTAGGTAAAGGCCACATAGCTTTCTATTGTTGGAGGGACATGAGGGATCAGACAAGTTACCTAGACCAGCAGCTGTGCAAAGCACACAGTGAACAACGCAAGACATCAAGCAAGTGGGGCAGGATCCATCCCCCCAGCTCACAGTGGCAATGTGCACTTCCACAGCGTTCCACGTGTCAGCACAAAGGGAAACACTACTGTGTCACAAGGACACTCATCAAAACCACAAAGGCACAATGGCATTTGCTGTAATTTGATGCTGTGCCAAAAACATTAACATCTTTTACCGTGATGTTTCCACTCAAGGTAGTGACTCGTTCATGTCAGAGTGCCTTACTGGGCAAGGGATGAGAACTGGCAGCTCTGAACAACATGTCTACTTCACCTCAGAGTCACCTCCACCTGCACGATTCAAAACAACAACAACAACCGCCAAAAAGAAAACCCCGATTATATCTTTTTGCAGCATTACTTCATGGCTAGGCCAAATTCCACTCTATTTAACCAATGTGCTCTAGCATTTCTGACAGTTACTCCAGCATGACTGAGAGAAGAAATCAGGTTATTATTGTAGCCTTTGACAGAAAATGTTATTAAAGTGATGTTGTCTCTTTAGAGTCTTTCATGAAATCTGTAAACATGTTTAACATTTCTTTGAATGGAAGATGTGGCTTGTCAATCTATATTGACTCAGTGAAAAGAAAAGCCCAACATATTAAGCTTAGAACCTTCAGGCATTTATTTTTCTCTAATGATTAACTTTACAATATAATTTCATCCTTTCACAAATCAATCACATTAATCATAAGAACTCAGAATGAATGTTTACACTACATTTGTCTTCTGGTTTAACTCTTTTGGATAGTGCTTGACTGAGCAGAATACAGTACAGGGAAAAACAGCATAGTTACTGCTGCTAAATTAAGACTTGAAATTTACCAATACAGTGTTACTGAGTCTTTAATTCAAGTTCTGTAGGGGACCAAAGCCCATTCGACTGAATAAGGCTAACTTTTCTGAAATAAGGTGATTAGAAACAAGCATGCCATGATTATGCATTGTGGAGGTAAATCCATGGCCTATAATCTATAATACTCTTTATAACCTACACGCGGTTGTTATTAGACGTCCAGCACACCCCCTTATGGACCATGTGTAAAATGGACCAGGAAAACCCAAGATAATCTCTGTCTGTGGGGCATTTAGAGTTCAGAGAGAATTTAACACTGTTTCTGTGTGGCTGTGCTTTTTCTGTGCTAAGTCCTTCTTCCTGGAGTTCAGTCTATAAGTGGACAGAGAAGGTGGTCTCCCCAAATCTGCATGTCATTATGGTTTGAACTTTAATCCCTAAGCAAAAGGACAAAAACACGAATACAACACTATTCTGCCTTTGTAGTTTATTTCCATAAAGCACATATCAGCACGCTACGACTGTTAGTGGCTGAATTTTCCAATAAATGAGAAAAAATAGATAATGCAGAAAAAATACGCTGTGATACATATATGACTTTTCATATGAGGAGAATCATGAATAAGAAATGGGACAGATAAAATGAATAGTTCATAAAATCCAATAGTTTAAAAATCCAAAAATCCAGTAAGACATGCATTACTCCATTAATGTGGGTTTGGTAGTCAGGCTTTGATGCCAACTACTCAGTATGATATCAGTACTGATATAAACCTAAATACAAAGATAAGCAAATTTTAAAAAAAGTTTTACCGGTTGACATCAAAACATACCTGTGGAACAAAGACAGGTTTAAAAAGCTTCTGCCAAAAAACAGTCAGGATTACAGGATTAAGCTTTGAAATCTTGAAATCAGTTGATTTCTAACCAGACACTTCTTGGTTCACTGCCAGCAATCTTCTCTGACTCCTCAGAAACCTAGCTAACTCCTAAAGTCAAAGGTCCCAAGCTCTCAGCCTCCAGCCCATCCACACTGAACATAGAGCAGTTATTTTGTTTTGTACAGTTTGAACCTAAAGGAAAAATATCAGCAGTGTAACTCCTCACAGAAACAGAATTGTTATTTTCCACTCAGCTCTAGAAGTAGGAATGACGGCCTTTCAAAAGCTTTATAAACAGCTATGTTTGATGCGAGATTTTCAGCTGCATCAATTAATCAAGGGGACTGAGGGGGACCAGCATGTGGTCTCTGTGTGCTGTGGTTTCTGTCCTGTGTAGGTTAGTGCTCAGCCCCACTTGCTCGTTTGATGCTGTAACTCCACATACCCTGGTTACACTCTCCATTTCATGGAAACCCCTAATAAACCGTTAACCCTGAAACAGGGCTTGGATGTACCTTACTTAGAATATGTGAAGTTTATTCTCAGCAGAAATGAATGCTACTAACCACAAAATCACTGTCTGTGATTTATTTGCACACATTATTTGTCCAACACTTGTGCACTGCCAACAACTCATTTAAAAATTAATTACATATTTGAAAAAATGAAGCGCTACTTTTGCTAAGTATCTGTTTGTTAATTAGGTCTGAGCTGGTCCTTGTTGAATAAGGTCCAAAAATTAAGCAAACTTGCTCCACATGACATCACCTAAGCACTCTCACATGGGACATACTAATGCTTCACCCAGTTCTGCTGCTGCCACACTGATACAGGGCCGTACTCTGGGCTAAGCATGTCTCTGAATGTCTTCTTGATGATGGCAGTGGTTTAGGTGAAGACGGTAACTGAAAACAAATTTGCACTCAATTTTATCTGTCAATGAACAACAACCACAACAGTAGTTGGGGGGGAACAAACCACAAAAAAACACCAACAAAACCATCCAATAATTCAATCAAAAAGAAACCCCCAAACCAGCCTACTCAGGGATGCAGAACCAGCTCCATGCTAGTCAGATGGCTGAGAAGGGGGCTGCCCAGATGTAGTTTTATTACCACTGTGGCTGGACTGTTCCTCCAAGACACTGAGGGAAATCTTCAAAGGAACATCTAGTCATGTCAGTCTTCATCACCAACAACTTGATGCTGTCAACTTTCCCTTACTTCAGCAAATAACAGGAATCTATATATTTCAAATACATAGTGAGATGACATACTTTTTAATCCCCACTGTAGGAAGACTTCAATCAATAAAACTTCCAGTTTTGATCTACAGCCAGCCAACATGTACATCAGAGTACATATTGCCTGCAAAACAAGCCATGATTAGGTTGTTTAAGGGCCAGACTTATTGTTTAACTGACTAAAATTTTAAGACTGCTTTATGTACCTTGTAACAACCTGTACTGAAGGCTCAGCAGCAACTTTCAAAACATTTTTTGAACAAAAAAAACCAATGTTTTTTTTTTCCTTGTTTTAGCATGTAATAAAATTTTAATTTAGATTTTCTTAGCAGCTAATTTACATGGAAAGTCATGGGAAGCATGCTAGTAGCCAGTCAGCTATCGTTAATTCTCATTTCAGTGAATGATGCACAGAAATTTTTTAACCCCTATCTTCTAGTTCTTTAACAAGAAGCACATGCTCACCATACCTCAGACGCAGTGTGGATGGAGGGTAAAAAAAGGAATAACCAGATTTTGCATCACAAAATAAATTCCTTGTGTAGAAGTTCTTGACAGGCAGCAAGACCTTGGTGTAATAAGACACAATTGCTGAAATATGAAGTTACACCAATTCAGCTCTAAAATAAAGTGCACATACCTAACAATAAGGTATAGGACAGTAGGACTGTAGTCAATTCTCGTATCACATGTAGCTTCTATTTCAGGACTTGTAGTAAAGGTCTCTAGCCCATAGTGACATAACTGTGATGACAGAATGTCAAGTGAGGATTGATGGCTTGTGAAATGCAAGGCAGATCAGATGATCATCTAATTACCTCGTGGGAGTTTTCAAAAAGTCTGTGAAACCTAACACGTAGATACACAAAATAATTAGCTATGTTGCCATAAACCATCCTTCTGCCCCACAGCAATGCTAACATTGAGAAAGCTGAAAGAAATGATACTTTATGTTCTACGTCTCTAAATATATACATACACATCAGGAAAATGTTCCCAGAGCTTGCACTTTTAATTGTGCATAGCATTATTAAAACAATTTTCTTCAAATTTTTCTTCATATGTAGGTCTCAGCATGCCTTGAAAAACAAAGGAAACTTGAAGAAAATTTTCTCAGTAGTTAAAGCTGCATATTTAAATTCAGCATGCAAGTCCAGGAAAGCAAACTCAGAATAGGCAGCCAATATGGCCAAAAACTCCCAAGAATTTATGAGGGTGTGTAAATAGTAAACAATAACAGAAACAGGTTTTCTGGTTTTAATTATGTTGGATGCTAACAGGCTGAATATATACAGATAATTTATATTGTAAATACCACTTGAGATTAGAGAAATTTAATTTAATTTTGCAAAAACGGTAGTAAAGAATTCTCACTTGATTTATTTTGTGTAAGGTATCCTCTTTCCCCCCAAAGCCACACAAACAAAACCATGGACAGCTGCAAATGTACAGGCCTTACCTGAACAAGGTGCCTGTGACATGTGAAGTAAATCCAGAACCTTAAACTCTGGATCTTTGCCACTCCAGCTAAAAAGAACCCTTCTAATATCTGTAAGTAAAATCAAAGTTTATATCCTCTTTTTTAACATTTCCAGCTACTGGAGAAGATTGTGATTACTAATGCTTGAGTGGTAATATTTTAATTTTAAAGAGGGCAGTGTTCATGCTTCGCAGGTGATGCTTCATAGATGACAGTGGGACATATCTCTCTAGTTGCTTTTTTCCTAAACTTGCCCAGTGCATATGTATTTATCTATTAAAATGCATCTATTTCCAGGATTGATCACAGTAACTTATAGCACACAGCAAAATTATAGACCAGGTTAGGAGAGGAAATGAAGAATAGCTCTTCCAATTAATGCCGAATAGGGAAATTCATTAGATAGGATGTAATTACTTAAGTTGGAATTTTTCCAGAAGCTGGAGTCCGGCCAGGACACTAGTTTAATATTAAAATGCTAAATAAAATAAAATACAAATAATAATGAAAAAAACTTAATGATATCCAAAACAGAGAAGGATATCTTAATCCTTGATTGTATTCTCTCGTTACCCAGTCAATACAGAGCATCTGTGATACCCAAAATGTTTCTTTCTGGGACTTGAAGGTAGAGGAAAGGGGAAAAAAATTATGACATGTTCTCTGGGATGCATTTATTTATGGTAATCTCCTAGTTAAACATATGACACTCATGATTTTTATTACAGATTTGGAAAAATTATCTAGCTTTGACAAAATTTTGGCTGACTTTACAAATGATTAAATGAAACTGAGAATAAAAATAGGTAGCTGACAATGTAAACATGCAAAAAAAGCTCCCCAAAACTAATGCAAATGGACACTGATGGTTCTTAGACACCTCTAGCGCAGAGAAATATAGATGAGAACCATAAAATTCCCACAAATTTGAATGATGTACTTGTACATCATATGCAAATAATATTGCCATCCCTAGTCCTGAAAATCATCATCATCACATCTAGGATTTCCCATGGATTTTCTCAGTTCTCCTTAGGAAGACTTCCATTAAAATCCAAGTGAATATCTGCACTCCAAAGTACACTAAAAAATAAATCTAGTTAATCTGAGAGCAGCAGAGCTAATGAAGACTGTTTCCCAAATCCCCACTCAATATATCCAAGTCCTCCTCTACGCTACTTACAACCTCCCTCCACTTTTGCATTCTTGTTCAAAATGAGGACACAGCGCAGCCACCTCCCTCCTGGATTTCCTAATTACTGGACAGGGAAGAGGCGGCACAAGAGCTATATTTATGCTGCTTGGCCAGCCAGCACATGCCTTCTCCCAGGAAAAAAAAAAAAAAAACAAAACACAAAAAACAACCAAAAAAATCAAAAACCCACAACACAAGCTCACAGCACAGTCTTCCTTGCAGCAGGAACCCTAATTTGCATCACCTTCTCCTCTTGCTGGTAGCCAGTATCCACAAAATTGGTAGAACTCCCACAGTAAACTTTGGTTGAAATTAATTAAAAGATTCCAATGTTATTTGGAGCAGGCCGCCAGACAAACAGCATAACAGCACAACCCGTATTTCCTTCAGAAAGCAAGCTAAAAAAGGAAACTAGTAGTAATTATTATTTCTGTATAGCATGAGGCCCAAGTTCTTGACTAAGGCCTATAAACATTACTGTGATAGTTATAATAAACAGAGAATTTGCCTAACAGAAGGAACAACAGTAGATGAAATGATAACACAGCTTGCATTAATTAACAACAGAGCTCACTGTTCGCAGAGGAAGTTGCCATAAGTACACAGACCTGGAGCCAAATTTTCACTAAAGCTGAGCTCCCGTTTGCTGAGGATGCTAAGACAAGACAGACATTTTCAGAAATACCAAAAAGTCAGCAATCCCTGTTTAGGTATCAGCAGAAATACTGAGAGCTTTAAAAAAAAATCTAAAATACTCTCCTACTGTTCATTGCATCTGAGAGTGAGGGTGTGTCAGCAGGAGCTCTGATCTTTTTAACTTGGGGGGGGGGGGGGGGGGGGGGGGGGGAGGGAATGGCCTCAGATTGCCTTTTCCAAGCCTGACTATCTGAAAGGCAAATAATCACTGTAGTAATAAACACAACATTACTACATAATTAATTCAGAGAAACAAACAAACAAAAAAATGGTGGGGCATCATACTACTTTTATACATACTACATACATACATGGGAAAGTTGTCTTTTAAAGCAAATATTTCATGATTCTTAAGAAACGGCCTCCCTTGCCTCTTTCTTAGAAGACACTTAAACATCATTAGAAGTTAGTAAGATTTAATGTGATATCTAGAAGGGACCTACGTTTGGGAAAAAAAAAAACCCTTAGAAGACCAGTCAGTGGTAGAGTAGAGGGGCACTTAAAAGGTGATGATTACATGGCAACAATACCAATACCAGTAACATCCACTGAAGCTAAATATTTGCTCAGCAGCTCTCAGAAATTCCTTAAGAAACCCTACCATCATTCAGGGGTGGGAGAGGAATCAACAAACAAACCAAACCCCCAAAAAACTAAACAAACCAAAATGTGTTTTCAAATTTGTGATAAAATAGCACTTCCCTCAGACACCAAGACATCCTCTTTGTGGAAATAAATCTCTGAAACCTCCAGAAAATACACCTGAAAAGCAATCTTTAGAATTAATTACAGTTACCTTTGTGACTGTCCAGCTGTTCTGCAGAGCATCCTGTGAGCTGCTATCTCTGGATCCATCTAGAAAGCCTTTGGTTTACTGCACACTTTAAAATTACACAGGTCAGCGATGCTCTCAGTAACAAATTGTAAAACGTTCCCATCAAGTGCTGCTTAATATACATTTCTGTGCTAACTAGTTATGCTTCACCTCCCTATTTATGGTTCTGCACTTTTTTTTTTTTTAAATAGGAAAACAAATTAATAGATTTTCCAGTCTGTCACACCACCTTGCTGTAGAAGTAGTCAACTTATTATGCAGTTAATCACCAACTTCAAAATATATTTTGAAGGCATAGAGGTCCTGTACATCTCTGCAACCTCATTGTACTGGAGATATGGGTATGCATAAGCTCCTAGTAAGTAGACCTAGAACACCCCAAAACAACGTCACACAATAGCAAAGAATAAATTTTACAAGTTTCAGCTGGAAAACTACAAAACAGGCTTTTAAGCCATTGATCTTGGCTCTAGGAGGGCTGCAATATGCATCACAACATAAAATGCAGGGAGAAACCAAGCTAGAGAGTGGTCCTGGCACAGATCACAGTCAGGTCCTTTTCTAGGGATCCATCATACAATGAATTATTTCTATGGTTCCATAAGTGCTTTCCAAAAGCACTGGGCATTCTGCCATCAATTAGATATACATCCAGTTATATTGAATGCAGGCAGCCCTTTCTCCCCAAAAAGATCCAGATTTTTCCAGTAAATCACCATCTCTCTAGCACCCTACCCCTTGCTGCCTTCATTTTACTGTTCCTCTCAAAGGCATGAATTTCAAAGCTCTTGAGTCTGCAGCACAAATCTACTTCTGTCAGAGCCCTCCTCAGCCATAATGACTGAAATACTCCTGTTTGGAGTATCATAAGGATATAACCCTAAAAACTGCCCCCCCTCCTCAAATTAGATTGAGTTTAGGTCATTTAGATTTTTAAAAGTTAGTATCCATCTCTGAAATTTTATGCAGAAGTTTAGTGGTAGCTGATGCAGGTTATAAAGCATAAGTTCCAAAGTGGGCTAGTTCTGGAGAAGCAGAGATCTCAGTAAGAGTGGATGAAGTTGCTACTGACAAATCATTTTGGTGTTGGCTGAGCCACCTACAGAGGAGTCAGAGAGTCCCCTCCCGCCCTGCAGCATTCTCAAGCCAAGCACCCTCTGAGGGCACAACCCCTACCCAGCAACACTCCTGACACTGGGGGATGAACTTGTTTACAGCTTCTCCACCTGTGATGAGGCCCTAAGTGTGAGCTTACTCCTGGCTTCAAAATACTCACCAGCTGTGGGGTGCCTCTAGCTGATGTGTCTCTGTGCTGCAATCAGGAAGTAAGAGGAGTTTGTACCTTCTCAACAAGCATATTTGGAAAAGGCTTACCTTGTCACAGCTACCATCTAATTATCTAAACACAGTGCTGGTCTAACCAGATGCTGAAATTATGAGCTTCTTAACCCCTGTGACAGTAATGACTGTTGATAAAATCTATTTCTTTCTTTCTGCTCATTTGCCACATATTCACTATGTGTAAATGGAGCCACAATTACATGAATTGACCATTAGTCATTATTAGGAAGAGATCAACAACCAAAGTCACAAATATCAGCCTTGTTTTATATTCAGGTATAAAAGCTGTAGCAAAGTCAAAAGTCCAGGACATCTGAAGCAAACAGAGCCTTGGAGATGACTGGGCAAAACCATCTCTATTAGTTTAATCAAAAAGGGAAGATTAAACACTACCTGTGGCAAGACAGATCGTTAAAGCCAAACGATGATCTCTCAAGCAAAGGAGAGTTGTAAAGTTGAAGGCTGTAAAGATGAAGGCTTCTAACCTCCTTAATGATAACCTTGTCCAATAATAGATTTGATTTCTTCTTCACAACTTTTGACAATCAGGAGAGAATTAGGTTTCAAACAGAGGTGGCAGGTCACCACTTTTCTACCACCACTAGCGCCTTAACAAGCCACATAGGCCAGAAGTATTGCGGGTACCATCAAATGTTTTATAATGAAAATCTATTTTATTGCAGGCTAAAGTAAATGGAGGGTTTCATTGCACAATTTAAAGAGAATATGGTTCAGTGGTTCAAAGGAAAGTGGGTAGGAAAAAGTAGGGAGAGAACCCCGGTATATAAGCAGCACAAAAGAACTGGTGACTTGGTCTCTTTCAGAAGAGACTCAGGAGAGTCTCAAAGAAGAAATAGAGAAAGGACAAGGACACCAAATACTCTTTCTTGTCAGGATAAGAAGGAAAAACAAACAGTAAAGCAGGTTTCATTTTGAACCCTGTAATGGTATTATACCAAAGAGGCTCAAAACCCAATGCTTTTTTTCTGGTTTTATTAACATTTTGAAGAATGAGATGGAGACTAGTCTCATCAGACTGACCAAAGCAGTGGTAAACCACACGTGTTTGCGCTGAGGAAGGTTCTATCTGAAAACCTCATAGTGACATATGGAGCAAACATGGAAACGTTGCACCAACTATTTAAATGGGATTTCCTTTTAGTGTGAATATTAATGTTAGCTTAATCACTTTAAAGCATAGTTATCCTTGGTTAGAACATGTTATGACTGTCTGACACACAACACATGGAACTTGAAAAAATAAAGGGCTTTACAGAACATTTCTTATTGCATTTGTGGTTTAGGCCAAGCTTGTATATACCAATATCTTCAGTGGATGAAATCACTCGCATGATGAGTGAAAAAAAATTTAGCTTCACATGAAATACATCATCTCCAGAAAGAGCAGAGACCTTTCTTATCAGCCTAGGTTGTGAAGGCGTGAGGGCTGGCAAAGGAAAGCGAAGAAACGTGCAAAGCTTGGGTCAATGACAGCTCTTGACCATGCAGTGCTGAGGTTTGTTACAGAGCTCTCTCCTGCCCCCCATCAAAGATGTCATCAATCTCTGAACTAGCAACTGTCTGTCCTGTCTGGCCTCTGAGCTTTTGCTTCCCTACCCTGAAGTGATTTCAAGGGGGCACGGCTGTGTAAGAGGTAACATCCTTTAGATGAGCTAGAAACATATGGCACTGACCACATGTGGTCATTAAAAAGTCCCACGCCAATTTTTGCAAGGCTAACAATATTAGCCCCAGTATCCTGGCCAAATTCCAATATAGGTAATTATATTCCAGGTAATGACATACTGGCTAGTTTTATAAGGTTTAATATACATTGTGGAAAGTGGCTTGCACCTAAGGGCTCTGAGTTAAACTCATTGCACAGTCAGCTGGGATAAAATTAGAGAAGAAACTACCCAAGCATGTCAAATGTTTAAGCTTTAAAACCCTGGGTGGAACGAAACAAAAGAGGAAGGGATCCAGGGGTGCTTTAGCATAATCAAACTGGCTCATGCCGCTGAAGACACAGCTGGGATCCAGAGCTCACTGCTACGAGGAAATTTGCAACAGTACCCCCACCCCACCTTCAGCAGTGGGTGTGCACACATGTTAAATTATCAGGTTAAGGAAGAAGATGGAGCAGTACGAGCAGTATGATGCAAAATGTTGTTTCCTGGGTTTTCTTGCTCCCCCCACCTCCCTCCCCTGTAAAATCTAACCAAATCAGGGTCTTATAAAAGAAAAAAAAGCACCCTTCAAATACTTACACTTGCTGTATGACAGGTCTGTGACCCCAGCTCAAAATGCCAGAGGCAGTATGTCATTTTTTTACTAACTTCTATTTGTCTCATCTTGCCCTGCTTGAAGACACTGCCAAATACCAGCACAAGATGCAGCTTTAACCGTACCCTGGCAGGGTACCCACTAGGTACTGCTGATGAAAAGCTCTGAGACTGATGCCCAGCCCCAGAATAATGTGGGTGGCACAACATGTCCCTCCAGCATGCCATTAAAATAAAAAGGGGCATGGGGAGTGCGCCACCCACACCTCAGTCAGGGCAGGAGGCACTCACCCACAAGGACTTACTGGCTTGACTCAAAATGTGTTGACATGACATACATATTTGGGTGACACCGAGCCTGGCGATGAAACACAAGTAGACATGTCAGACCTAGGGCCTAAGAGTACAGCTGGTAACAAAGTGGTTTGGCTCTTCTGATGCCATAAAGCTTTCCACAGACAGTGCATGCCATTTTATGCATTGTACAAGTCTGGAACTCACCCACACCCACACCGCCACCCCAATAATTTGTACTATGTAGAACAGAAGAAAAATGGTTTCTAACTCAAAATCATAGGTGGAACAAAAGCCACAAAAACAGCTTCAGGTTTGAAGCCTGACCTTTGGACAGCAGGACATCAAAAGCAATGGCACTGCAGTACAAGAAGCCATTGTTTCATCTTGAAATGAAGTTCATATTAAGCTGCAATTTTTGTTTTTCCAACTTATGATCAGGTGCGGACTTGCTTTGGTCGTACCATCCAGATTCCAAACTTTAATCCTTGTATTTCACATGTTGGTGTGTATATCCTGTACTCTCAGGCACACCCGTTCCTTTCAAGATGTTCTGTGCCTTTCCTGGGCTTGGGTTTCAAGCTGTCAAAGATGGGAGATACAGGCTCTGCCCCTGCTCTTCGCGTGCAGAACACTGGTTCATCTCAATTCCTTTCTCCATTAAAACACATTCAAACATAATTAGTGTAACATTAAAAATGGAGGAAATTTTGTAATTGCCAGTTGTTCTGTAGCCATGGTTACATCAGAGATTTATACCGAGCGACTCTGGCCTGAGCACGCACAAGCAGTTAGCGGGAACAGCAGTAGGATAATGTTTGTGTGCATGTGCAGGTGTGCCGAGGCCCGTGTCTGCCAAAAAAAAAAGGGGGGGGGGGGGGAGGATGGGGGAGGTAGAGAGGAGAGAGGCTGAGGGAGAGAAAGGAGGGAGGATGGGGAGGGGAGAGACGTAGAATATTCGGTGACATTTAAGGTGCTAATATCTGGAAGTCAACCTTTAATTTGACAGCTTTTAGTGCTAGTTAATTTCACTCATCCAGACGAGGTGTAGGAAATTTGCAGCACCTTTAAATTATCACGTTTTTCCACACTGCCTGAGGCCTATGTGGAATACCTGAGCCATACTTTCTGCCCCCCTCCCCAGCTCTCCCTCCCCTCCCCCCCATCCACCCCCCCTTTTCAGGTCAGTTGAAGTAAAACTTTCATTCCCTTTCTCAGACAATTAATCTTTAGCTAATTGAAGCAGGAATGCTGCAGGATGGGTTTCACTGGGGCCTGTAAATCTCATTTAGCAAAGTGAATTCCAGGCACATGCTGCACCTAATGATGTGACAGGTGGGCTGCACCGCAAGACAGCAGCCGCCGAAAAGTTGATTCTCATTAGACCCTCGGAGTCCTGCAGTCAGTTTTCTGATGGCTGAAGAACACTAATCGCATCTGTTTGCTGCTGGGTGGGGTGGGCAGGGGGAGAGAGAGGCAACGATGAGAGGTGGGGGGGCCCCCGTTCCTCTCTTTCATGAGATAATATCCTTGACTCCTGCCCAAAAAACCAGCAGGCCTGCCTCCCACCATGCGATTAGCCTCCATTCTGCTGACTCCTACAGGGTGCACCCTTTTTCTAATTAACTGGAATGGCTATGGAAAGCAGAGGAGGCCTTGTGTTGGGTGAACCAATTATTTTGAAGGGTATTAAGTCATCAGATTTACTTTTATCTTGATTGCATTGTGGAAATCGTGCATAATTAATGGTGGGAGCTTATTAGGAAAATGATTAGGCAAATTACACAGGTGTCGGATGCATTTTTTATGATAAATTTGCTAGAACAATCCTGCAATTCCATCTGTTCAGCTCATATCAGAATGTCACTCTGGAAGAAATTAATGGTGCAGAGTCGCACAAAGTTACTGGAGGCCTTGGATGCAGATTTATGTTTTTAAAAAAGATACAGTTAAAATTACCCAGCAATTTCCTAATAAATACTTGATGTTACAGTTCAATAAATTACTTATTTAATCTTAAAAGAAAATGATAGTCAGCTGGAGACTAAAAAGTGGAGAAAGCATAAACCTCATTTTGTCAGTTTGATGTGTATGTAAATAAAAAATAATCATAAGACACAATAATTCTTTGCTGTGGGATGCTGACTAGAAACAAGCTGTCAGTATTCAAGTACTCCTGCTATGTATTTTTTTCCACAGATACTAAGGCATGTCTTAAAAATCCTGCACTGGTTCTGAGGTGGCAGAGCACATTACCTCTTCTGCAATTTCTGCAGTGTTTAGAAGCCAATTTTGGAGCTCGCATGCGGGGTGCTAGGGGCAATGCCAAATGTTGTGCTCATGTCTACACTACTTCCACCTCACATTTCCTACCAACCCTGGAAGATGAAAATTATGAAACCAAAACCCACAATCCCTTTGTCCTTTGGAGTGAACCAGCAAACCAGTGCATGTCTTTTTGTGTGTGTGTGTGTGTGTGTGTGTGTGTGTGTGTGTGTCTGGAAGAGCATCTGTATGTGCATTTGTAGAACCAAAACAGTTGAAGGACTAATATTCTACTCCTGGAAGTGCTGAGAAAATGCAGTAACGGATTAATTATTATGGAGCAAATAAAAAAGCTCACATCTCATAGATATATTGTACTAGCTAAGATAATATATATTAGCTATACAAAGCATAATATTGTACTAGCTAATATAATATGATTTCTCAAAAAACACAAGTAAGGGGCCAGAAGTTGCAGGAAACTGGGTGTGTGAGGGGAGCATGACAAAGAAAAACATGTTTAATCAAGGCTGGGCAGTTTAACAGTTGAATACGATTTTTCAGAGTATATTTTTCATAACCTGACTGTTTCACTATAATCACTGTTTTTACCTTTCTTTCAGTACTACTTTTAAAAGAGATTGACTAGGCAAACATACTTAACATGCTGTCTTTTCCAGCGACAGCTCTGAGAAAGGCACAGCCTCAGATGTCAAGTGGCTTGGGATCTGCATCTATCTCTGCTGCAAGGGTTTTCATCACCTTAGATAAGTCCTTTCAACCACCCTCCAGGCCCCTGGATACAAACTACAAGACCTGTGGGGTAAGGGTAGCAGAGAATACAGTGGTTTGCCCCAAGAACAGGATAGGATTGCTCTCAGGGTTGGAGGTACCCCTTCAGGATTGCTCAAACTGCACAACAGGCCTCTGAAAGGATATCTCAACACTGCAAATGCAGTATGTGTTCAGCCAAATGAGCTACCAGCTAGTTTCATAGTGTAAGGTACTGTCTGGCACTGAAGGCAAAGGGGCCCTGGCAGTAAAGGTCTCAAGCACAGTTTGCAAAATCCATCTAGGAAGCTGAGTAAAAGAGTTTACCTGTTTATGTGCATGGCTGTTGGCATGGCTTTGAAGCTAGCTTGAACATCTTGAATGCCTTCAAAGCACCAAGCAGACTTGCCCCATTTTGTAGATCCCTCCCTGTGGTGCCCCCAGGACTGTCATCCTGCCCAAACTCCACAGCACTGTGTCTCTACTACTACGTTCCTCTCCCCTATTCCTCAGTGTCCCAAGAGCTTACTCATTGCCACAGGGTCCTTGGAAGGAAGATGTATTGGCACTGTGGCACAGTCTGTTTGGGGATTTCTGTTCTTTTCAGGATCTTCAACTCGTAATGTTATCAGAATAGAAGTATTTCACTTTGGCACTCTGAAAAGGAAGCTAATAATGACTACCAATTTGTTTTAAAAATGCTTGGAAATTTACAGCTAAAAAGCAACCCATGAGAGAAGTGCATTATTTTTCTCCTTAAAAACCCAGTATTGTTAAATACCAATGATACTAATCTCCGTGACTTGTGCATCCGATTAATCCTTCCCTGCAAAGCAAAGTGGTTGATACCACACACTACCATCTGCACTTGTGGTGAAGGCAAAAATACAAATTCCAAACAGCCTCTATCTGCAAGAGGGGCCATGGCAGCAAGACCTTGTGGGTGGTTTATATCCATTACACAAGGAGTGCTTGGCTCATCTGAAAATCCAGCTTCTCCTCCAGATCATTTGCTAGGCACTATTTGAAATCTGCTTTCATGTGTCTCACCATAGTAAGCATTTAAAGAAAAATTAAAGGGAAATACAAGCAAATGTAGCAAACTAGTGTGCCCCTGAGTCGGTTTGTTACTGCTTGTTAATTAAGACTATTGATAAATCTTGGGTTTATTCCATGAAAGATATCAGAACAATATAGATAAAAGCAGTTAAGCACAGCAGGTAACCCTAATGCAGTTACTGAAATATTAGAGAATATTTGAGATAAATTTCAAGTTAGGGTGACTATCCTTCCACGTTTTAAGGGATGTCCCTTATCTGGTGGCTAATGGCCCATGACCCATATCCAATAAGGAGTTGCTAAGCATTTGATCTGATAAAAAGCATGTTTTCAAGCAATCATTATTCAAAGGATCAGACACTGTGATACTAATGTATGATTTTGTACCATGAATAAAACATTTCAGATGATATCCCTCAAAAAATCTATATGGGAATTTATATAGGTGTGCAAAGAAGGGTCAAGTGAATTTCATAGGAGATAGAGACCTGTCTGGATTAAATTAAATGGGTTAATATGAAACATAGCAAGGCCAAGAGCCATGGATTCAGAATATACAGCCCTAAATGTAAACCTGACATACAGGTTACTTCCGAATTTCACATGGGTCTGTCCCCATCCTGTAAAAGAAACAAGTACTATTTATTCCTAGAAGCGCTTACAGTATTATTGGCAATAAACAGAACATTATATAGAGGAATCAAGCAACTCAGATGTCTTTTGTAATTCCTGTAGTTAATGTGAGAACAGAGACAGGAAACTGCTGTCTGGCCAATAGCTCACCTGTACAACTCTCTGAAGTATACTTCATTCAGTTCTTCAGGTGCCAGAATATCTCCAGGTACTTTTACAAAAGGCATTCAGACAGACCAAAGGTCTTTGCCTCACCACCAAACTCACCAGTCTTGATGAGCTCTAGGAAGCTGTAGCAGGAAAACCATGTTAGATACATACTCTGAAAGTACTAATCCACCCCAAGTCAGCACAGTTGCACAGACATGCTCCTAGAGGCATCGTAGTGAGTAGAAGACCTCAACAAAGCCAAGGCTCTTTTGTGGTGACTCTGTAACAAAAAGCAAGTACGAGCAGTCTCTTCCTAGGAGCATGGAGATCAGGCAGGAGGAAGAACACAGTGAAGAGAAATTCTTAAGAGACAGGCAGGAAGTTACTGGCAGTAAATGCCAGAAACAAAATCTCTCACTAATCTCAGACCAAGTCTCATGCACCATCCACACTGCCTCTTTGATTTCAACTGCCAGCATCATACTTCAAGTGCACAGTACCCATCTAATACTGTAATAACAATTTGTTTTTAAATTAAACATTACTTCTCTTTTCCAGAGCATCACTCTTTTTTTTTTTTTTTTAAGCCCTACCAAAATAACTAATTCCTAATCCTTAGTAGAGATAACTAGCTTAAAACAAACAGGTCTTTTTGTACTATTGATAATATTAATTTTTTAGCATATTATAAACTTGTAAATAACACCTAGACATTTCCTAGCACTACATACTCCAAAATGTATGTAGTGATGAAATGAAACAAAGCTATCTGTTTATCCAATTTTCTGAGTACATCTCCCACATAATGGTTTCAAAGATTAGCCTTCCAAATGCAGAGCATTCAAGACTTGGCACTGGTTTTGCCCAGATCAGATTTTCATTAGATGACAGACTAACTTATACAGGCTTCTGAAACTATTTTAAATTAATAATTTTTTTCGCTCTTGGTGAGTGGTATGAAACAACACTTCCTATCCAAGATGAACGAAAAAGCCCAAATGCAGATCATATATATAAGCACCACAGAAATACAGGAACCTTTGGATAGAAATCTATTCTTTTTCCAGGTTTTCATGTCTTGCCCATCGCTGCAGAAACAATCTATTTCTGCAAGTAGATGTGGCTTTAAACATTGAGGTCAAGCTGACTGAAGCCTTTCACCAAAACACCTTCGTATTTTGTTTCAGAGGTCTGGGTCTGGATTGATGAGGAATGCCATTGGGATGCTACTTTACAGATGGTGAGCGGGAGAGCAGGCAGTACTTCCCTCTGATGGGGAGGAGGCAAACCCTTCATTAAAACATCAGCTTCCCCCAGAAGCTCATACCGTCTGACACGCCTAACCTGTGTGCATATGTCAACACCGAATGCTTGCTAATGTTGCTGAGGCTGTAAATAAGGGCTCATACAATACTATGAGGGAGATTAATGAGTGGAGTGCTTCCATCTCTGCTGGAGGCTGAAGTAGGTTCCCTATTAAGATGCAGTATCTGTCACTGTCAATAGAGACATGCTGTGTGGGTGCGAGAGGAGGTTAAGAGGTGTGTCTGAATCTGGTAATTCCTTCCTTTTAAGGGTCTAGCACAGAGGACTGACACACTTGAGCAACATCAACTTCCTGAAACATGTTTTCTATGTAATGGAATAAGTCCACTAATGTCTGTGGCCAAAGAGAGAGGAATGTAGAGGAGTTGGAGATATTTCCTTTTGACGGAAGTACAGTTTTCTTCTTAAAATTAGAAAAGGAGAAGGAGAAAGAGAAAGAAACTAGTACACTGTGCATAGGCCATACAGATTTCAGGTAAGGAAGGAGAGACATATCTTTCCTTCTCTTAGTTCTTCCCTTCATATATATTAAGAGCTTTCTGTGTTCTTATGATAAATTGGATGTCTGCCCTCCTTACCCATGCTCCCTTATCTCCTTCCCTCTTCAGTTCAGGTAAACAACTTTTTTTATTTACTTGTATGACATCCATTTCTGTAGTATCAGAATGTTTTACAGAACTGTCTCATCTTTATGAAGCGTGTGATATCACCCTCTGAAGAAAGAGTTATCCGTTTTTACATTTCAGGAAACAAAGCACAAAGAGGCTTAGTGCCTTGCCCAAGCTTACATTGTAAACGTGCCAATGAAGAGGGGTCTTAATTCTGTACTCAGAAGCCCTTACACATGTCTCTGCTCTGGACCTGGAGTCAGAAAAGAAGATTCCAATATATCCCACCCCTGTGTTGCAGTGAGGACTGCTAGTAAAAGTGGCTGAGGACAAGGAAGGTCTCTACTAGATTATTAAGGAAATCTTTTCTACATGTTTGAACCTAAATCACATTCTAGATCAGAAACTTGCTTCATACAATTGAATAATACACACAAGATAAAAATGCCTATACATTTAAAGACAGATGTAACCCACTGGCTCCTCTTAAAACACCTAAGGAACATGTAAATTTATATAAATCTGCCTTTCTCTTCTCCATTAATCAGAAGATCAGCCTTTTTCCATTACTTAGAAGACTGAATAAAATGAACATAACGTAGAGCGATATTATCCATTTTGTCCTAACACTTGTGCTTACATTACAGAAGCTGAAAGAACCTGAGGAACTTATCTAGCCAGCATAGTCATTAAATTGAAAAGAAAAAAAGTGTAACAAAATATTACATTAAGATTTTAAGATCTGGCTAAGTTCAATAAAAACAAACAACTAAAAAAAGAAAGCAAAAATTTGAAAAGGGAGAAATCTAGGTGAAAAAAAAATGGGAGCCTGTGTGCAAATAAAAATAATAAATAATCACTTCTAGATTTGCATGTTAAAAATTTATCTTACTTAAGTACCTGGATGTGTAGTCCAAAGTCAATGGGAATTGCAAAGGGCAGCACCTCTGAATAATAGATCACTTCTTTAGCTCTTGTCTCAGTTATAGACATTAGGGAAATACTATTTATTCTTCCTTTACATCACCAGCCTTATTGAACACCAAACAGTTCTCTCTTTTTTTTTTTTCTTAGAGTGCAGTTCTATTTATGATAATGTTTCTCCATAAAAATACAATACAATTAAAAAGCTGCCTGCAAATCACATGTAAGGATTCAGTAGTCTTTGGACATTCACTTCAGAATCCTGTCATGTCACTTGCAAAAGGAAAATTAAGGAAAAAATATGTTTTCTAATTTGTCAATAACATGTTAGTTTTATGTATAACATGAATATTAAGAAATAAATGTATTATACTACACTATGAGTGGTGTTTTCCTAGCAGACTTGATAAATCCTCTGGTTCCAGCCCTGCACATGGTATATCAGGCTACAGGGTTGGTTTTTGTTCTTGTTTATTCACATTTATGAGAATGCTTATCATGAAAGGTTTATATTGTAATGACAGATGCAGAAAAGATGCACTACATTGAAGCTGAAGGACCTTCTGGATGAACAGGATGAAAGACACATTTTTCAGTTTGCATGATTCTCTTAACTCTTCAGCCACCCCATTTTAAAGATCTTTATGAGGTCTTCACCTTAATATTGCATTATTTTCAGAGTCTAGACAGTGGGAAGTGCCATCCCCTATTCCTTCAGCCTATGAGATACAAATTGAACATAAATAGGAGACAAGTGATACTGACTGTAGAGTTTAAAAGTCATTATTAAGTAAACCTCGATGTGGAGCTCATTTTTAGAGGTAGAAGTAATGTAGTCCAACCCAGACCTTCAGAAAATCCCAAACTTACAGTACGTTAAAGTGTCCCAGAGAAAAGTTGATAACTGGTTCCCAATAATGTGAAAAAGTCAAAATTCTTTTTGATGGCAAAATCAAACAAATTAACTCCTCCTTATATTCAGTTGTCTAGGGTTTTTTTCCATATGTATAGCCAAATGACTTTCAATAATTGGTATGAGTCTTATTCTGTAGCTATGGTGTCCTAAACCTTAAGCTAACTCTCTAACCTTCCTTACTGACCTCAGTTAACAGCTCAGAATGGAAAAGAGAGTACTTTGATGTAGAAGGAATATGACTTTACCCAGATCAAACATAGGACAACGTTGTGGAAAAACAAACAAAATCATTAATTAAAAAAAATCATTAAGAATCAAATGACACTTAAAAAACCAAGGGGAATCCTTTGGTGACACAGGTCGAGGCGGACTGAAAAACCACTATGTCTGCATGGCTGGTTTTGGACAAAATGGCCTTTATTGTTTATACAAATTATTTATGTATCTTAGACAGTACTTGTGTCAGACCCTGATAGGTTTTTTGTTCTTCCTCTTGCTTGCTATTTGCTGTTGCTGTAGTGCCCGTATGCTGCGGTTCTAAGTTCTGGTTCTTCACATCCTGTTTACATACCTGACAATTTGTGGCTGTCTTAAATGTACACGACTGTCTTTGAAGTCAACTAACTTGCCTGCAGACCCACTGCAGACCCCAACAGAATCCTTTTGCTACAAATGCTTCTCTGTACAATTGTTATTTAACAGTTCTTCCTACTTTGTGGAAATAGCTTCAAACAACATATGGAGTCACCAAATTTTAATGACACTAGAGGTAATTTTTGGACTGCAATGAATGCTGTCCATTCAAATGAGAGCTATATAGACAGAAAGATTATGTTTATAGGACAGTGATCTCTAAATATCTAAACAGTAAGGGATGTCTGTGGGAAATGGAAGTTATTGGGACAGGTAAATAGAGCTGAATTTCAATAGGAAATTATTATTGAAAGAGGAGATGGGTCCTGGGCATGCCATCAGTGATGAGTCTACTTATATGCTGACTTGTGTCATTAAATTAGAATAAGCCTTCTGGGGAGAAGACAGACAGAAATAAAACTCCTTTTCAAATCTCTAGATAGAAGATCCCAGAACTTTTATATATATATATATATATATATATACGTGTGTGTGTGTGTGTGTGTGTGTGTGTGTGTATACACACAGAAAACATGCCTTACAGAAGCAGATATGCTTGGCAAGATACCTTCTTTCCTCAAAGGAGATGATTTGTATATGTATCTCTTTGATGATCTGATATGACTAGGAAAATTAAATAACCCCAACACCTATAGACCAATGTAAAAATGAGGAACAGATGCCTCCAATTGTTATGCTTTGTTTGTAAAAGGAGAGAAAAATTCTTCAAAACATTTTCCTTACATTTTTTTTTATTTTTTATGAGCAGACAGCCACAATAATATAACTAGATTCCCAAAATGGTGGGAAGATGGCATTTGTATGCTTGGAGAAAAAGAAAAAAGAGCTGAGACTCTTAAAGGTGCCAAGCACAGAAATGGCAGAAAAAAGATTCCATATAAATAAGACCAAACTTAACATAGTAACAGGCCAAAACGCTGCTGACAGAGTGAAATACAAAGATGCAATTTTTTCAGAAGGAAAAGACACATTTTTACAGTATTAGACCCAATTCTTAGCCGAAAGTTAATCTTTGGATTACTTTTAATAGAAACATGGGGCAGAATTCAAACTGAGTGACCTGACCTGTTCATTTTTACTTCAAAACTAATGTGTAGTTTTCACTTAATGAAAGAACTAAAAAAAAATCAGCAACAAAAGATCCTATAATTATCTCAAATATATTTTTTATTTACTATTATAAATTTTCTTTCTTAAAACAAGGTCCTCTTTCATCATCTTAGGTTCTGAGTGTACTGAGAAAAAAAAATATCACTTTTTGAAAATTTTATTACTAACCTTTCAATTTTATGTAGTTCAGTCCTAAAGTCCACATTTTATAAACTGCTCAGGCCTTTCTGACATAGAAAGGAAGCAGCAGTCAATTTCTTAGATGGAGGACTGACAACTGTCCAAGATTAATAGCATTACTGGTTACTTATTTGGCCAACAGCCAGGGACCACTTTTTTACTTTTCATCTGAGCAAAATATCAGTTAAAACAGGTGCAAATACCTATGCTGTGCATTAAATTCTCTTCTGAGACAGCCCCAGGAAGCAGTGAATCCCATCAACCTTTTTGACTCTGTTGAGGGGGTCTCAGCCTCCCAACAACCAGGCTCTGGAAAGCCTTTTTAACTCCTCTTTTCAGAAGTAAATTATATGAAAGATTGTGAGAAATAAGTGTGGATATATAAACAGAGGCAGAAGCAGTCATTCACACAAGTGGATTCACACAATACTCTCTGCAGTACTTCCAGAAGGTGATGCCAAATAACATGCAAATTATTTGCATCCCCAGGGAAGAAACCAAAATAATGGCTGAAGTTAGGCCTTTGCAACCAAATACTGACTCCCTTCCCTAGTCACAGATACTATTCTTTCAAGTGGCATCAAGATTTGTCACTAATGTGTAACTGCTCTTTTCTAAAGCTAGATAGAGTTGAAATATACAAACGACCAGCAATACATTTTCATATTTCATAGTCTGTGAATCATTATAAAGCCCCTTCTGTTAGCAACTCTTGGCACTACACTCCTTGGAAAGAAACTAATAGATTACATCCTTTGGGCATAGCATCAAAATGACCCAACCCAGCCAAGATAGGTCAGACCTTGCAGTCAATTTAAACTGAAAGCGACAAATCTACAGTAGCAGAATTCAGGTTTTAGAAAGTGGCTCAGATGATTAATTCCATATAGAAAGACACTGGGGATTTTAATTACTCAAAACTGGGAGAATAACAATTTGTAAGAAATGACAGGAACACAATATAGAACGCTCTGGACATGACCAGATTTTTGCAAAGTCGTTACAAATGTTCCTGTTCTTTGAAGTCAGGTTTCTACAGCAAAGTATTTCCATCAAAAAATGAGTTTTTAAGAATTCTGCATTAAGCTAGCTGTCTGTCTGTTCACTGCATTGACATAAGTGTTGCCACAAAAGAACAGGTCATTTCAACCGGTCTTTTCCATAATGGGTCCTTGATGATCAACTTTGAAAGTTTCAAAGTTTGGCAGAAATCCTCTACAATGCGTTCACTGTACTATATTGATGAGGGAGCAATGAGTTGTTTCTCACACCAACTAGTCATGAAAGAAAGTCTTCTGAAAAACTATGCTTGTTCTTAAAAAAAAATTACATACTTATTGGCGGGGAAAAGCAGGGAAAGGAAGAAGTATGAAGGGTCTGTCATGCAACAGAAAGTAAGTAAAACTCTCCACTCCCTCAGAATTTTTTCCCTCTAACCTACCAATGCCATCACTACAAGTAAACAAATACAGCGATCTAAACAAACTGAAATAACATTTTTTTCTGCAACTTTAGCATTACCTAGCTGATTATTCTTCAGTACACACACACAGACACACACGCACGCACACACACCCACGCAGTGCAACAATTTATTTTAATGTAATGCTGCCCCCTTGTGCTTTTGTATACAAGGAAGTTTTTGTCAATAACCAAGGTTTGTAGCAATTGAAGAAAAGCAAGAAAACATTTTCCTCAGCTCTGAAATTGCTTACAGATTTTTTTCACTTGTGCAGTAATAGGTTCTTATGCAACAGTCGGCAGTGTTAGAGCCTAAGGAAATATGAAACGTATTAACATATTATTAAAATTAGAGATAGGCTAAAAAGAAAGCACACCATACATCAGTGAAAGATGAAAAATGAAGACAAAGGTAAGACCAAACAAAGTTACAACAACCTACTGAAAACGTGCAAAATAAACGTTTAGATTTCATACATGAAGTTGTAGTATGCCAACACAAAGAAATGGGTTTTACAGAGAAAGGCCAAAAAAAAAAGTAATAGGGCAAAATGAGAATGAAAACTCTACAGCTCAGGAAATCAGCTTCCTTCACACTAGGAGTCTAGCACGAATCAGCCTTGGGTTACCAACTTTTGGAATTCCCTGCAATAAAAACTCCTCAAGTGTCCCATGTTAAAAGCACTATAAACTTTTGAGAATTTCACATGAGAAAAGTACCTCTCTGTGAACATTTGGCTCAAAGTCAATTATCTATCAACTGCCTTTGTAGATCCAGTAACTAGGAACTGTCTGGTAAATTTGTCTTCCTTAGCGATGGTCCCCCACAAAATTGCTAATTGGTTGAGCTACAAGGACTTGGTACCATTCCATATAGCATAGTTTATGGCTGAAGACAAGAAAATTCTTTCTAACATTTTTCAAGACTACTAAAATTTTAAAAAAATTTGTAAGAGAATGTGAAGCGTGTAGACATGTTACAAAGTCATGGATGTAAAACAACCATTCTTTTGAACTTTAAACAAGTCCTGCATCCTGAAGCAACCATATTTTTTTTAATGACTACTTTGTGAAATTCCATATGAATAATAATGAAGCTTCTATGTGTTAATTTACTTTTTACATGCATATTAGGCAGATTTTCTTTAAAAAAATAATTTTTGTTTTCAAGCTTTCACAAGCCCATGCAACCACAGAATTAATACCTATACATAGATATCTGTACTTGCTATCTATGCATTTTGTATTCAGGCAGTAGCCTGAATACAATACATGACCTTTACTGGCCATTTTTCTTTCTAATTTTCACAGCTGAAAAAGTTATTTGTAAATAAAAAAAAGCAAAAGTTGCTTATTTGAGTCAAGAAGACTGTAACAATTTCAGGCAAAATTTTGTCAAATAAATATGAAAAACAAGTTGGAAGTGTTTTGTTCTGATAGCTAGTAAATTAAAGAAACATTCCCATTTTCAGCTAGAATTGGTTTTCTTAGAATTTTACTTTTTGTATTTTAAATATTTCTAAGTTTTGTCAAAAGTCAATGAAAGCCAAGAAGTTAAACAAAACCTTTTGTTTCAATCTGAATGACACCTTCAATTTGAACTGAAATAATTTTTTCAGCTTTTCAGAATATTAAAGGAAAATTATGCATTTTTAATTTAAGGTTGACCCAAAATAATTTTAATTGTGTATCTGGGCATGGCCATTGACCTGAGTAAAACCCAACATAGTTATTCAAGGAGGTCTACTGCAAAAAATGTTTATCTTCAGAATTTCTATTCTTTACCTTGTTTCATTACACTTTAGCCGCCTTATTAATTTTTTATATGGAAACTCAGCAGATGCCTTGTGTAAATCTAAGAGTCTATAGTGTATTATTAGAATGTGTGAAGTAGCATGTGAAGTGCCATCCTCTGATTTTCTCCTGTCTCTCATGAACGTAGATCTAAAATGTAGGTAATTTAAGTATGTTGGCACTCTGTCTGAAGCTATGCTAGTCATTTTTAAACTGTGAGTTCTCACTTCTCTTCTCAACACATACGTCTTACGTAAATTAAATTAACTTGGCCAGAATCACAAGCTGAGCGTCATCCTCTGTGACACTCGGGTGTCAAAAAAATGGACTATAAAGCAACTGTAAAACCTGTTAGGGAATTGTCTGATTACAAAAAGAGATTGTGTGTCTCACCGACCATTCCTCCCTGCTGCTGTTGGGAAAGGAAGGAGCCGCAGTGGTAAGTCCTTGGGCAGGAGGGGTTATGGGGGCTGTGGCATGAAGGCTGTGGCAGCCACTCGTTATGTTGTCATTCCTGATGCCAGACCTGGGATCTGGGGAGATGTAGGTAATGGCATGTTCACACCTGAGCAAAACTCTGTGCAGACAATAAACTGACTGGTTTCCTGTTATTTTGTTCAACGGCCATCTTAATAGTAGTTCTAAAATTGTAACTCCTCTGTCAATTAAAAAAAAAAAAAAAAAAAGGCTCTATTACTTTTAGTGACAATGTAGCTAAGGCAAGAGGAACTTTTGGCTATAAACAGTCCTTTAGAAAAAGCTTATGAATCAAGGAAAACTTTTACCACATGCTTTCTAAGTAATACGTAACTAGTAATATTGATATGCTTTCATTTCTGGTTTTGTAGGCCTTGAGGGGAAAAAATATTGTTAACTTTAGTATTCCAGTGCTTATAATTTCTTCCAGTTCCTGTAATTGATTTCACTTGGATTGTTTTCAGATACTGTTCTGTTCTGGTTTTTGACCTACCTTTTATTTTCCTCGCTTTTCAACAGAAGACCCTGTTTTTTCAATCAATTGTATTTTCAGATAGATGTGTATATTTTTTAAGACACTTTTGATACAGCTGTTGTTATCATTATTATTAAAGAACTTAATACATGTAACTCACCAACTTCTTCTATCACTTCAAAAAAGCATGTAAACAAGGAAATTATTTATGCTATCTACAGACATCTATCTTAGAGGGCCTAAGACGTTTCTGGTAAAAGCAGGAGTCCTCTGGGGACAAGTCATAGCAAAAGAAGACTTAGGTTGGTTTAAAAGTAGTTTCTGAAATTGTCTTTGACATTACATTCCCTGTACGAAGATTTTTGTGAAATTAGGCTCCTAATCTAAAACAAATAATTTGACAATTACTTGTCAAATTTAGAGTGTATGAATGTCCTCCAAATTATTAGTAATTGACATTAATAAACACTGTACTACCTGTTGAAATATTTAACCTGATATTATCTGAAAAAATCCCCAAAGTTAATTTATTTGTTGTGACATAGCATGTTGTGGGAAAAGCCAGGTAGTCCAAATCAAATTTTATAAGTCTGTCTCAGACAAAAAGTACTGGCATCATCAGAAACAATTCAGCCAATCAGTTTTTAAACAACTCCTGAATCTGTCTGGCACACACTGGATCAAAGCCAGGGCCTCATATTAAAAGCAAGAAGACTTTTCCAGTTTAGACAATGGAGATGACTTGACCTGCATGTAGAGTCCTGTTTGACTAAAATGTTAAATTCAGGACAAACTTATTTGTGTGAGGACCCAGTCACACTGTAAGAAAGCATTCGTCATTGTAATGGCACTGCTTATGCACCAAATTTTGTTGCCTGAGTCACTGGCTGACAGCACTCTTGTAGATGACAGCTTGAACGTCCGTGTTAGCTTTGTAGCCAGAAGCGTACAACATTGGAGACACATCTGGAAATTGGGTTTTATCTCATCTAAGCCTGGAATCTTCAGTACTACTTAGATTTATATGGGATGAAAGTAAAACCTTACCTAATTGCTTGTGTATTTCTATTTCCAATCTTCCTCAAAAAAACCCCAACATCAACCGAGAAATAATATCTTTTTTCAATGTCTTTTTCATCTATGAGGATAAAACTGTATGTTGATTACTTCCTTTTTGACCTAGGTAATTTAATTCTAATAATAATAACAACAAAAATTATAATGATAATAATATATAATAATGGTAATAACAATAATCACCTACGTTCTATTTGTGAGTGAATCCAAGGTAAGTGTTGATTGAAAACATGTGTGGCATATCTTGTGAAAAGCCAATAGAAAAAAATTACAATATTATTGCTTACAGTGAAACAAAAAGCTTATGACAAGGATATTGAGACTTAAGTCTTGAGAACAAAAAAAAAAAAAAAAAGCATTTTTTAGTAGTGAGATCTGATGAACTACAACATAGTCTCTCAAGATACAAGTCTTATTGCACGACTTTCTTAAAACAATGCAAAGTACTCAAGAGTAGAGTGTAGGGAGCACTCTGAATTGGTCCCCTGGGTAAGGACTAGCTGACCTAATTGGCATTTCCCATCTTTAATTTATGTGATCATACAGTATGCTGTTATCTTTTCATTACATTAACCCATAGGGTCAAGCATTCCTCTGGTGGAGTTCCATTGGCACAAACAGATTTGTGCCAGGGCTCAGTTTGGCCCACTCTATTTAAATATGAAAATAATGTCAAACATAGCTGTAATCAGCCTTATGGAGTAATATTCTCAAGCAAGATGACCATGTGGTTCTCCTGTATGAGACAGATAATTTTATCAATGCAAACTTTATAAAACATAATACCCATAAAATATTACATACCAGAACAGCACTAAACTACTTAGAGTGATAAATAAAACATTTGTTTGGAAAAGTATTTGGATTCTTCCTCACATTATTGCAATGTTTTATTCATATCCTGCTTATATATTCTCTTCATTCTGTTAATCTAAGTGACCAGCATGTGATCAAGCCATGGAGTTCTACACAGTTCTGCTTCCTTTGAGATTGCACAGCACCTCCGTCACCTTCAGGGCAAGAGGAATGCCACTGTGGCAGTCTTGGTTTATAAATATGTTTCTTTTCATTCATCTATCAATCTCTTCACCAGGCTACATCACTAACATCAAGTAAAACACTGGTAAATTCTGAAGCCACCTTCAAAAGATAGTTTCTGCAAAACGGCAAATGTAGAGGTATTTTTAAAGGACCGAGGACATATGTTACCATTGTCTGGGTTGGACAACCCAGGCCTGTTAGATGAAGCTGCAGAGCAACTTTAAATTGTTCTTGGAACAAGCAGGGTGAGAAAGAAAACAAGCTATGCACAAACAAGAAGCCAGGTGCAGAGCAAGTCCTGGGAACCGCGAAATCAACACACTCTGATCAGCACACTCTGATCAGGCGCCTGCAGCATGCTCACCAATCAGCGACACGGATGCCTGCGTGACCAGAAACTTTTATCCAATCACTTGTGTGTAAAGTCGTGTGAGTGGTTGGTTTAAGTTATAAATATGACCTGTTTGTTTAATAAAGTGAGCAGGGCATGTAGCCATATTGGTGTGATTGTCATGACTTCGCTGACTCTCCACAGGGGACCTTCTTCAGGCAAATACCAACTTTCTGAAAGCAAGTGAAGGTGGCAGTCCCAAGTAGTTCTCTTAAGAGATCTTCCAATGATGTGGAGATGTCTTTAATAAACAAAAACATGAGCAATAGTTTTCTCTTTTATTTTATTCTTCTGTGAATTAAGGAAATAAAAATATCCTATCAATCTGATTTTGCCTCAAAAATGTTAGGTAGGCATAAGCAAATGATGTGCCTTTGTTTACTTATCTGTCAAATGACTTTGAAGTCTTTCTGAAATTATTGAAAGGCACCTCATAGTAGTTGTGACACTAAGGCAAATTTGCAAATTTGCAGCACAGCTAAAAACTTTAAGTATTAAATGAATTGCTAAAAAATATTCCATCTAAACTGATATGTGATGGATAGACAGGCAAATAGTTTCATATATAATCAATCAACCAACAATTCATTTTTCTCTAAGAAAGTCAAAACCTGCTGAACCAGAACTATTTGAATTCAGAAATGCATCTGAGGCTCACAGAAGCTGTTGCTAACACTTTTTGTATTGAGCCTTTGGGACCAAAACACGAAGACATGCTAACGATTAGGAAAGATGACAGTGGAACATAACAGAAGGTATAAATTATGTCTATACTACAGGAAATTCAGAGAACTTTCTAGTTTCTGAGCCTGCACTCAAGGTCCGGCCACATCCGACCTCCATGCAGGTTCTCCCCTTGCTGCTAAGAACATGGCAGAATTGAAGAGCAGTAGTAAGGGCTTCCCCTAGCCAGCTGCAGAAACTTTTCTTTTTTCAGCCCATTTATGTCTTCAAAAGGAGGCATTCAGAAACCAAAATTCTAGTCATGACCAGTTGAGAAAAATTTCTTTAATCCATCTCATGCACTTTAAAAATGTTCATGTCCATGAGGACAGACACCAAGACCCATCAAAAGGACAGAATCTGTATGGAAATCAACGTAAGATAGAAGAGTTAGAACTTTATACAAAAGGAGGTGCAAAATCAAATGGGCTTATTATTCTTAGATATAAAAAGTTACAACAGCAATTGAATTAATTTATCCCAAAAGTTGGGGGTGGGTGGGGGGTGTCAATTTAAAATTTTGTTTTGCTTTTGTCAAGAGAAAATATTAATATTTTTCTTTGAAAATGAAAATAAATGTGTGAGTTTGTGTTCTTGTCATTTTGTTTCCATATCCTGAGAAATATGCTACTTTTAATCTTGTCTCAGGGAAAAGAAAAAAAAAATAAAAAGACTGTAGGTACTGATATGAAGGATGAAATTTCAGTGATAATTACTGTGCATCAAATAGGTGTATGAAGCCCAGTACATAAAATGCTTTCAACATTTGGGGAAAAAAAAAAAAAAGTCCCTGAAAAATCTATGAACTGTCAGAAACAGGGTGAGAATTGCAAAGCTATCCTATCTGCCTTACCAAAGGGTTACTTCATCAAGTAACTTACAAGTTAGAGGCACACATCACTGTTGAGGGAAAAGTAATTTGTTGTAATCATTTTTAATTATAGTTATTCTTAATTATCTTTGCTGTATGTTTAAACATTAAAATACAAACAGTGCTGCCATAGCACAGATGGCTGGTGCCTGCTATGCAGACTGTCAAGCTTCATTTAAGCACCACTGTCATTTTTCCTTACAGTTGTAACTTAAAGTAATAATGCACTTTCTCTGAACCATAATTATTCATGTTTTAAGAAGAATACCTACCATAAGGTACTTAAACAAAGACATTCTGAAGCAAAACTCCATTCTACAAATTCCCCTAAAATAGATGCATTTGAGACCTCAACCCCAAAACTGGGTGTACCACTGAAATCATATTCATAATGGAAAGCCTAGTGGATAGTTCTAGCTGTAAGCAGCCAGGATCAGAGTGTTAAGGGCAGGGCAGCACTCCCTACAAAAGGAAGAAAAAGAAATTGCTAGATTTTTTATTCTTCCCCCTGCTACTGCATTTTCTTTTGTCTCTAAGGATGTTTTACAGAAAACCTTGGTGGAGGCGTTGTTATCTTTTTACTTCTGCATGTACCAGTACAACCATACTGTTCCTTGCTGTGTTTATTCATGACATTAAGAACCATTTCCCCAAAACCAAACTTAAATATTTCTAAAATGAGATATCACATTAGTGCTAGAGCATCTTTATGTCCTATGAAACGTCAGAATCATTTCATGTGAATTCTCAAACCAGGAATGCAAAAGTAAGTTCAAAATTAAGTGAGAGGAAAATCTCAGTTCTGGGACACAAATCTTCCTTCAAAACTGAACCCAGGGAGATCCAGAGCAGAGGAGAAACATGAAAGAGATGCAAATTTAAGTACTCAAGAAGAGATGGTGCCTGGCCAAGAAAGCTCTTCAAGGAGATTTGAAAGGTGTGACTGACTAAAGATATTTCCTGGACACTAGTTTGAAAAGCTACCTGAAGAAAAAAACAGTACACCATAAAAGATGGATCAGTGGGTGCAGGAACAGCAGGAAGGCTTATATGTTAAATGTATTGTTTATGTGCAATAAAGTGATGTATCACATATAGGTTTGTAGTAGTCTTACTTTCTTACTGTCACTACAACTTTGTCATCATTCTATCATGAAAGTGGTACCTTGTTCTTCCAGAAATTCCATTAGCCTCATTCCAACTCTTCTGCAAACTTCACATGCCATGTATATTAAGGTTTCCTTCACTTCTATGAACAATTATTTTCACTTTTTAATTCCCTGCTTCTGTAGGTTCTCAACAACACGGTCCTAATTTGCAGGACAGAATCATTCTTTTGGTTGACCTATCGAGATACCATTTCTGTCTTGCAAATAAAAATATTCGATTAACATTTCCTCATGATGGTATTACTTCGAGCAAAGGAGAAGAAAATAGCCAAATGCACATTTATTTGAGTAGAGTGCATTTGGAACCCTTGTAGTGGAAGGAAACCCAATCCATTGACTAACTTCCACTGTGGTCAGTGACACAATGACACAGATGAAAACTCACCAACGGATAAAGCTGACACAAAGCTTGATTTAAACTTTCAATATAGAGCTGAAGCAGACATATGGATTTTATGACAGGTCTTTACATTACAAAGCATCTAGCACAATGAGGCCAAATTGCCGATTGCGTTTAGACCCTACTGCAATGTGAATGTGAACAGTTAAAGCATAACTTAACTGAACAGTTAGTAACAGTGGAAAGTTGCCTGTTTTGGATTTATACACTTCCATCCATACCACATTTACTTGAGCCATGACTGCTCATAGGCTGCTTCATCAGCACACTTTAGTTAATGCTTCTTCCAGAAGAAAAACACAAGCTCACTCTGTAACTCTTGCTCTCTTACTTCATTCTTGGTCTCAGTACCATAGGCACCCTTCAGCATTTTATGCCTTTTTATGCCTTTTTTTGATGTCAAAGTTCTACAAATAGGCTCATTTTTTCCTAGAGAACAGGCATATTTAATGTCTCATTTCTCATATGTCACCAAAAAGATATCATCTAGCAGTTTCTGACCTGGTTTGAAAGTCTTCTTATTCCATTATCAATTTGCTGAGCCTCCTACTGCCACATTGTATAGTTTTAGTGTTAATTTTTAATATTATTTTCATGCATTTTTAAGGTAAGAGTGTGGGGTTTTTTTAACTAGAGTGCAATAATAGCTTCTCAATATTAAATAAATAATGTTACAGCACTGAGACAATTATGACTTTTTGACAGTGTTGATATATTATTGTTTCAGCTACAGAAATTCATCTGTTTCATGTATTTTATAGGTACTTTTTTGTTCTTTACCTTTCTCTTTTGATTTTTGAAAAATTAAATTTGTCCGATTGCCAAGATGCTTCCCTCAAGCCAATACTGACTAACACTTCAGGGCTGGATTTATTTTTTTTTTTGCTATGAATCAATTCAACACACAATATCTACCTCCATTTCCAAAAGATCTGTAGCAAGATTCTAGGAAAAAAGTGATAGAAGCAATGTTTTATAAATCAGGCTCCTTTTGATGTTAGGTAGTGGGATTAAAACCTTTGTGAACATTCCAACATGGTGTTGTCATAAAATTCAAGTCAGTATGAGACCCCATGAGGTTTTACAGGTCTTGTGTCCTTCAGCAGACTTTTATCTGAAGAAAATAGTTTGTATGTATGAAGCCACCAGATGCACATCTACGTCCTAACAAAACTCAAAACAAATACACATGTAGGGAATGGGAGACATGGGTTTTGACAAGACTAAACTTTCAGAATAAGACTTATTTAAGAAACCTGCTTTAAAGAACTATATAAAGTGCTAATTTACTAAGAAATCAAATTTTCAGTCCAATAGAAGATCCCAGCCTCCTCTCCTCCTCCTCACCACTACTGCTCCTATGTACCTCTCCCAACTTTTACAAACTGATTTACATTAAAGAAAAAAAAAATCTACAGGCTGGTTGTGGATTTGATTGGTAAGGATGAGAGAACAATACATACTATCAGAGGCACAAGAGAGCTTTATAGCTAAATATTTTTTTCAATAAAAATTATAGCCATTTCAATATAAAGCTGAAGATGAAAATTCCAGAAAACAGAAGGGTTTCTAAATTTAATACAGGTCACGGGGACTCAGTGCTCTCTTACAACATTTTCAAGAGATATTTGGATATGATATAGCTGTAAATATATTCAAGCCTTGCCTAGAGAACTCCACTCATAACAGAAACAATGAGACAACCTCCATGATAATGGCTCCTATGCACAACTTCTGATACATCAATATGCACTTTCCTTTGCTCATGTTCTTCCTCTCTATCCCTTATTCTCAGCCATGCTGACTTTTAACTTGCACTGTTAGTAAAAAAGCTGAATTGGGAGCATTAGAATCTCCCAACTGATCTTTTTTTAAAATATAAAGTAAAGTTAAAACCACTTCAACAAAGGCTAAAGCACTTTTAAAAGCCACAGACACCTGCAAAGGTCAGCTTTAAATTAGAAGCCACTGCCATTTGGGGCAGAGGGAGAAGAGCAATGGGATAAGTCCAAGAAAACTAAAAAGGAACAAAAAAATAGTAAGAATTAAAAATAAAGACACAAAGTAGTTTAACATTTTCTTTAACATACACAGAGCCGCACTGCATAGAAGATGATGCATTTCTACATGACGAGAACACCATCCAACGATATAATGTTCCCAGAACATCAAGAGGTCACACATCATTCCAGGCAGCATCTTCAAATGTTGGCAACTGATATAGCCATCTCTTTTCCATTAACATTAACATCAGTGAGGTTTAGGATGCATCTTTGCATCCTTCTCTCATGCTGATTGCCCAGTACTAAGGACCAAAAGCATCAGCTTCATATATTAAAGGGAAGTTGTTATCTGAGAAAAAAAAAATCTTTTTTTTTTTGCAAATACCCTTAGATGTAGTTGGTATGTAGTCCAGACAAATCCACTTAGTCATTGGCACCTTAAGACATAGCAGCTTTAGGTAGTTGGGAATTTAACAGCATTGGTTGCAATAACACTTATTAAGAAATGGGAGGAAAAGTAAGTCTTTAAAATAATGATTTTCCATGGTCTGAAAAGTTAGGTCAAGATAAATACTTGAAAATTATAGTTTAAATCCATATTTAGATACCTGATAAGTAAGCTGTGTTCCAGAAGTTGCAAGTTACCCGCCAGCTCAGGCTAAATTCAGATTTCGATTCCTAACACTTCTGAAAACCTTTCCACTTCCTTAAGTGCCTGAATATGGATTTGAGAACCTAAGTTCAAGTAATGTTTTAAAATTCAGTTCATATTTATGTACCTTAGGATCTTCCCTGAGAACCAACCACACTCATTTTTTTCCTCCAGCCATATTAAAGGCTTAGTAAAGGTTATGAATTTGCAAATATTGTACCATAAGACCAAGTTCTAATTGGCCAGTCCCTCCCTGAGGACACATTTTCACAGCAACTTCTCAAAATTAACCCTTAAAAACTAACCTCTTAAAGGAGTCACAGTAGCCAGACGAAAGATTATGACCACAGACATAAGTGAATCTGAAAGCCATAAAACACAGAGTCTAATTCCTAATAAAAAATTATAGACTTCGTAGTTTCTCTAACATGTTCTGTCTCAGGGCACTGACCCTTTTTTTATAGACATGGACAACCTCAGCACAATGTTATGATATCATAATTCTACTTTCACAGGTTGGAATGTAGTAGTACCTGCTACCAACAGATAAACTTACTTCTTCAAGGTCAATGTCAGAGCTAGGTATCATACCTAGATCATCTTCCTCCCATGCCCAGATTTTAGACAGTATCCAGAAAGATACTTTAGTGCCTGCAAAGGCACTGAAGCAGGCATAAGTGACCTAGCATCCAAATCCTGGTTCATTTCTGCTATTCTTTGCTTCTACTTACAAAGGTTTGACATTGGCAGAGGAAGTTAAAGTGTTTCCAGTACACAAATGCCCAAATCAAGGGCCAGAACATCAGGGTTTGACAAACTTATGCCAATTTACATGAGCTGTGGATTTGGCACATGCTGCCTACCAATACAAAAGGTGCGTAGATATTCCATGGCACCTCTGATCACTGGACTGACTGCTTAATTGTCATGTTCCTCACTCTGCTGGAGTCCCTGTGCCAATCAAGGAGATTCAACTGTGTTTTTCAGGAATTATTAAAAAAAAATACTTAGACAAAACATCTGTGTGCCTCCTATGTGTTTATTTATTCATTACATGAATCTCTGTTAGATACAGTATTTGCTAATGGAAGCAGATAAACCTTTTCATTCCCTTTTTATACATGCAGTTTGATTTGCAGGCAATAGGGGAACAGCATATTTGGATTGAGAGGGGATATTGGAAGCCAAGGAAACAACTTGCACACAGTTCATTTTATTCCTTTGCTTAAAGCAACTCTGTTTGATAAAAGAGCCATTAAATATGGAGAACTGCATACATGTTCAGTGCATTGTGCTGAATAAAAGAGGCAACACAGTACCTCTCACAAAGATCCACACTGATAATTTTTTCTGGCTCCATTAAAAGAGCAAAAGATCAGCATGTTTCAGGATCAATCCAGAAAGGAGAGTCAAGCCTAATCATACTTCTAACAACAAATAAACCTGAATGACCTATACAATTGCTGATGTGAATTTCTCTCAAATCTGTAGATTTTCATTCCGGGATTAACCCATACCAAAACCTACCAGATATGATGACTAAGATCAAACATTTATGCAAGTGGTGGTATTTTCATTGCTGTAATAATATACTGAGGGGCTTCATGCTGGGAGGACTAATCACTATCCAGTCCCGTAAACCTCCAGTGAACACTAAATGCACAAGAGAGTTCAACAGACCCTCACAGAGGACCAGAGAGTACGCAGGCTGAGGGATGGGTATGGTGTGACTATTTAGTAGAAGTGCATACAGCAGAAATCTACAAGCCAAATGCTGTACGAGGCCCAAGAAATACTCTATAATATAGGCTGTAACAGCAGATCATGCTGGTTCAGCACCAGATTTATGTTCTCCAGGCCTCTTAATCTGTGGTCCTTCTCGGAGCTCACCGATTATATGAATTAATGTATTGTTTCCCAGGACTTTGTTCTATAGTTACCCAATTCATATTGTGATAACGCAATGACTGTTATCACAGGATATACTTTGAAAAGATAAGTCATACATACTTTATTCACCCATTGTTTCCTTTAGAGTGGTCTGTATTCTATTATTTTTTTCCCCTGACCTCGTCCTCCTTAAAAGCATCTTTACACCATCAGGGTCACCAGAAAAAGCAATGTTCTTAGCTTACTTTCTTCCTCAAGACCTGAATCAATGAGCTAATACTATAGTTCCTCCAAGAAATTTAAGTTCTTTGCCACCAAGAGCCTAGTTGTTTTACTTACAGTTAACACACCAAAAAAGTTAAGGCTTGAGTAAAACAACTAGCTGTAGCCTTACAACCCCAGCTATGGACAACAAAATTGCTGAGGATTTTTCCAACCAAAAAATTAGTTCTGACCTGTTTTGGCCTTTAATTTTATACCAACACCCATTTTACTTGGGCATTCAGAAATGGGAGGAAAATCCAAGTTCTCTTAATATTTCATAGACTCTACACTAAAGAAATCGAGTCATTTTACATCACATTTTGAAGATACTGTTTTTGAAAACTGTTGTTTGTCTTAAGTATTTTCACACAAAACCAGCCATACGAGATCTGTTCATTTTGCACTTTCTGGCTATGATCATTACACTGTAAATATATGTTTTACAGAAGTTACTCTGGATCATTTAATTGAGGTGAATCTGTTAATACTGATAATAAATCTTAACACAGAAATTGTACCGTATTTTTTAAATCCCTACCAAGACTGATGCTGCTGTAAGAGCTTTTTGAAACAGATGGTTGGTTGTTGTGTATGGTGCTTTTTTCCCCTCCAATCTCTCTCTCTTTTTTTTCTTTTTTTTTAAGGCACATATTGTTAACACTTGACCTGATGTGTTCCTTTGAATAATTATTCTGGCATCCTTAAAGCAAAGAAAAAAAATATCTGAGATTTTTATCCTTATTAACACTAAATATAATTTAAGAAACTAAGAAATGTCAAACATGCTTGTAAATAACACTAAGCATGGTAGGCTTGGTGTTTTTTTCCATCAGCTCTAACTCTGCCTTCTGTATATGTTACCTTCTTTAGGTGGGTGACTTCAGCAATTAAAGAACTGAATCCATGTGGCACAGAGTGATCTCAGCTACCCTAAGCAACTTAATTCCTTTGAGGAGTTTCTCAGTACATCACAGGACAGGATAGTCAGTTCCCTTTCAGTTGTTACCCAAGTGAATAGTCAATAAGACTCCCTGACTGAGCAACTACTTAAGTGGGAAAATATTAAAAGGTCTCTGAACAAAATAACATTGTTCAACAATGCTGTGAGATGTTTATAGTTGCTCTCTCAGCACTGAAGCATTTCAGGACTTGATGCTACTGTAACAGAGAAGGGTCCAACAGTAAAAGAAAAAAAAAACCAAACAAACAAAAAAACCCCAAACTCACAATGTCATGCACATATACAAAATTTAACAATCATCTTCACATATTCCCAGACATTTGCAATTATTTTACTCATTTATTTTCTCTGCATATCCTGTGCTCAGATTGGAGAGAGAGACATCATTCTTCATCCTTTCTTGAGACTGTGAGGACCATCAACCTCTGATTGTACAGTGTGCTGAATTGTTCCTCTAAGGGCCAAACAGAATAGTAGCAACCAACTTGATGTGAACTTAACCAGGGAAGGCTCAAAGGCACATGAAATTCCTTTCACTCTTTTAAATTTGCAAAGAATAAGCATTACTGACACATCATCTTACCTATCTGTTGAAGGGCAGCTTTCATGTGTGTAGCAAGAGGTGCTTAATAGTCATGTAATATAAAAACTTAGAAGCAAATAAAAAAATTAAAAAAAATAGCAAAGCAAAGACCATGAAAGGAATATATAATGACAAAATGTATCTTTGCAGGTAAAATATATCTTCACCTTTTGAGACTCTACCAGGCATGAGATTATTCTGAGATTTCAACCTTGTAGTTAAATAGTAATATATCAAAAAGATAGTGAAAACTGCTCCTACCCAAGAAGTTCTGACACCAGTTTCTTAGCCCTCAAGAAGAAAAAACAGAACAGACTCTAAATTATCAGCTCCCCCTAAACTTACAACTCTCAGCTAAGATAAGAGTTTCTGAAAACAAGCTTGAAAATCTAAGTATCTTCTCTTTTGAGATTACCAATTTAAATACTGTGTAGATGCCACAGGCAATTGTGTTTTTTCCAGTGAGGATCTACACCACATGTCATTACTTACACTGCAGTGTTAATACTTACTATTTTCTGTCACTTTAACATGATCATCTTAACTGAAACTGTAAATATTTTGAATCAATGTAAAATTAATGCATCTTTGCTCTATTTCACTTGTATGTCTGTGAGTACGTGTGCATATAAATATATTTCTGTATAAATAAATTCCCATACGCACAAAAATGTTAAGAGAGAATTAAGGTCACCTACATTAATTTCTTAAGTCTAACCCACGTAAGTACAGTGCTAGACAGATTCGTGCTAACTGGAATTCTGGATCTACAGCCATCAAGAACTATTAATAATAAAGTTGAGATGAGCAACCAGAGTAATGTCAGTCCGTATTTTAGCACGTAAACATTCAGACTCATTCCCCTCCACACGAAAAGTATCTTCTAGTTTTCCTCAACATACTCTCTTGGATAGATTTACAAGGAGGGTAGAGGAAGGTGTCCCTTCACTGGAAGCGCATGCTGTGGTACGCATCATGTTTCACACTAAAGGCTGTGCTGCTTCAACATACCGTCTTCATCTACCCACAAAACCCCACCCTCAGGGATACAGTCAATTCTTTCCAATAATATTCAGACACACCATCTTAATTTTAACCTCAGCTACATTAATATCTGTTACCAACCCAGGCCTTAGAAAAATACAGAGCTGATTTATACTTTAGTAGAGAAATTAAAGATCAAAAAGATTTATTAGGGTTACTCTACCATCCCCCCTACCAGTGCATAATCATTCCCCACCGTATATTTTTTATGGTAATTAGACACTCAAGGCTCAATCCTACAGAATGCTAAGTGTTCTGGCCCAGTCCAGCAGAGCGATTAGGTATGTGCTTAACTGTAAATGCCTGAGCAATCCCTCAAAAGTTATCTATGAGTAGGCAAACCATCCTCTCTGTTTAGGCACTTGCTGAATTATTTTCCAGGATTAGGTTCAGAGGCTCAGCATCCAGTAGAATAGACCCAAAGCTGTGTTTATGTCACCTTTGTATCTAAAATGTCCCACTGCTATTGTAGCAGCCATGATGACATCAGTAGCAAACTAAGCTATCGGCACACTGCTTTTAGCAACAACTGGTGCTTATTTTCACTAAAGAAGTCTGCGTAACATTATTATACTGCTTAAAGAGCAATCACCTTGAGCCAAACCAGTTAGAGAAAAACTCCAAGACCACTGCAACAACCACTTGAAATAAAAAAAATTCTTGTCCAAAGCAAAACTTGTGCTTAATCTAGGGGTATGCTCTGGGTAAATTACACGTGCTTATGAGCCTGCTGCTGCTGGAAGAATAGCACGTTGTTGCAAAATGGTGGATGTCCTTCCCATCTCACGAGGAAATGAAAGCAGCAGACTCAAAAGCAGTCCAGTTTCATGAGGGAAGATGACTGTGCAGGTACACACACCTCCATCCTATTTTCTCTTCCTTCTCTCCTCTTTCTTCCTTGTATTCCTCCACAACCTGATACAGTAAGAGCCTACATAAAGCACTGTGCATTTTACAAACAGTTATATAGGGAAAGATCTACGCTCTCTAATCTTGTGTGTGCCATGGTAGAACAGGACCGAATCAATACGTTAACATTGATTTAAACATATGCTTAAATGTCAAAATGTATTTAAATGCCTTTAAGTTATTTATATTATACACACAGATGAAACATATTTTACCCCAACAAGCACCTCCTAATATTTTAAGTAAACACATGAAACATATGGCTACTCTCTGCAGATGTGCATGAAGTTTATAATCTTTAATTTTTATTCCAAACACATTAATGTTTCTTACTTCAAAATGACCTGGGTAAACTGTGAAATTTGCTTAAGCTATTAAGAGTAAATCTGTCACACTGACAATTTCAAGCAGTGTCCTTATTGCTAAAAGGGCATATACTGTAAGTTACATGCTTAATGGCTATTGCTTTTTGCCCTGATGTGCACAAGTCCTTTACCTTCAGATTTATTTATTTCCTGATAAGCAATCAATGTACAAAAATAGAAAAGCCAAATGGATTAAGAGACTGATTCTACCCTGATCTCAGTCTAACAAAAAGGGTTTGTTGTCATGAGTAGAATCAAATCTACAGTTAGAGGATTTTGTCACTGATGATTGAATAGATCAGTATGAAACAGCGTCAGAACAACTACAGCTTGCCTTGTTCCTGAAGGTTAGAGGTCCCACACTCTACTTAAGTCATTGACATGGACATATGCAGGGCACAGGAAAATTTATGTGCATCTTCTGTGCTCCACAAACATTTGACTGCCTAGCCCTGTAGCTGTGGTCTAAAACCCTGCCCTTTTGACATTTACATGTCAGCTTTCCTTTATGCATGAAAATAACATAACTACTTAAGAACATAAACAGAAGTGCAAGTACGAGTGTTTGCAGGGGAGCTTTATTCATGTGGACTTGCCTACAATTGACTTTAATAGGTCACCAAATAACCATGACACTTTCATTTTCCAGATTTTACATGGAATGAGATTAGTGAAAATAGACAATATAATACTACATACTGTGGAGTTTCAGAATTCTCTCTCTTAATCTAAGAAAATAGACACAATTCCCTTTCATCGGGGAGACAGTGGATAAAATGTTCCACACCTATACATTAATTGTAATGTGAGAGAAATTTCCTAGCCTTGTCACCATCCCTGCATCAAGGGAACAAACAGTAGTCCCATGCCTCTAAAAGTAGTCCATTCCTAAAGATACTCTACAATAAAAAACATAGGGATTACAGAGAAGAATTCAAAAAGAAAGCTAAAAGTGGGAGCTGTTTTGGAGACAGCAAATGATCAGGAATATATCAGCTATAAATCAGAGGACAGGAGAATTTAGGCCAAGGACCAGGAAACGATTCGTAACAATGAAGTCTAGTTAGAGTTCAGGAGGGGAAAGTGGTGGAAGAGCTCATCAGCTGTGTCACTTAAAGCTGCACAAAACAAAGTACTTGTGCTGTACTGGCTAGAATAATTCTGCATTATCACAAAGAGGGTTAAACAACTGTTGACCCAACAGCTCTCCTCACTATTTCTCTGATTCTAAGCATCACATGTTATGTAGGTGAAGAGGTAAGGGTCATTGCTGCAGGAAAAATTAACATGTGCGGTGATGTGTCAGATGTTACTGTACATACTATACACAACTGAAGTCCCTTGGAGGTAAATATATGCAGGGCAGATTTGTGGATGACCTTCTAGTTTTATATGTCACACCAGACATAATGGGTTTTTACTCAAATAAGTGTTTTGTATGAAATTAGCAGCTAGTGGCCTGCTACAGTTCTCAATGCAGCCACAAATACAAGCCTCTATTTACTGTACATGCAGAAAGGCACGTTCTCAAAAGGCAGACTCTGGGAGTCATTCCCCATCAGGCTTCATAAAGATGCCTTTTATAGAATGGAAGGATTTCAGAGAATAATGCAGAGGAGTTGAAATCATTAATAAATTAGAAGGAAGAGAGAGAAACAAAACATGAGACTAAAGAAGAGTTATAAAGGAAACCTGATCACGATGAGTGCAAAGCCAGTTAGAGACAGGCAGCTGATAGAGAGGGACTGCAGCCAGACTGGAGCATTGCATACGCACTATTCCCTGCCCACTGCATTGCCTTGCAGAGACAGACATCCTCTGTTACTGGTTTGGCTGGCTGCTGGGGCCATTGATAACCATATGAAACCTTGGAGTTGTCGAGTCGAGTGCTTTCAGAACAGATCATAGTGGGATGGAGTCAGGCTGTCTGTCCATTACAATCCACATTGTGAGCACCTAGGGTTTAATCTAAACAAGGGACTTATGACTGCAAGTATATCACTATATTGGCGTATCATATTGACTTTCTGATAATGTTCTAAGCCAGTCGGGTAAGAAAGAGAAAGTGCCACCGGGTACAAATTGTGGCATCAATTCTCTGCCAGACTGATCAATTGAATTTATATATTACCTCCAGCTACGTACTTAAAATCTATAGTCTCACTCCCTCCAGTGCACAGCTCACAGTTTAAGTAATTGCAAATACAAATGAATTTTAAAAGGATTTAGCAGGCTTTAAATTAAAAATGTGTGAACATTGTTATTTTAAGCACTCTAAATTATTTACTAGTATAACCCAGCTGATTCACTTTTCTCTTCTTTCTGTCTTTGCTTGATTTTTTGATCCCTGAAACCTCAGTAGAGCTTAACGTACATTCGATAAACTGCTGACACTAAAATAGTGCTCTATTTTAGCCAATTTAAAAAAAAAACTTCAAATTCTGTCTACAGAATAACTAGCAAAATACCAGCTGTACAAGGACTGTTAAAATTTGCATTAGATACATTAGAAACGAGCAAGTAATCAAGGGACATAAACATGCACTTAACTTAAAGCATGAGTCTAAATGCTTAAAGTTAAGCAAGTGTTTGAGGGATCTGTTTTACATGGGCACTGCGGTGATATAGTAAGATGAGAGGGTAACAAAAAATGCTTAGTGCAGTATCTAAAAGACTCTGGTTATAAGACACATTTGCTGAGTCTGATTTACCTTAATCAAACATTACAGCTGTTTTCGTTTTAATCACATCTTTTGGATTAATCTGTGAAATACTTGAGTCATAAGATAAACATCACATCAAAGTAATAAATTAGGTGATTTGAACTTGTGCTAAAACAGTGAGCACCATCTCACATTTTTCCATATTTTCTGACTTCAGTCTATTAATTGTAAAAATGATTCATAAGCTTCTTCAGAGACAATAAGGGAGAGACTCAATGCAGTAAAAAGCATCTGCATACAGAAATAACAACAAGTGACTTCAGTGTGTCTACTTCCAGAGCCTGGTCCAGTGCTGGATAGTGGTTTATGCCTCCCTTGTATGCCTTTATTGATATACGAACTACAGAATTTGTTAAGAATAATCTTAAAAAGAAGCCGTTAATTCATCTGCAATATTAGGCTCCAAACTTACAAGGGTATTGCCTATTCCCTGAACACAGAAATGTGATAAAATACTATTTGTTGTCTTGCTGGGAAAGGGTATAGGTAACTCTATATACGTTTGTCCTTACTATTTTTTTATTCAATTTGTTGAATGAGAGAAAAAGAAGCTAATGTGTAGGGATTATAGCACAGTGCATAAAAACATAATGTTGGGAATTTGCAAATAATTGAAGAAAGGGTATTATTGGTTTGAAGGAAATAAAGTTATATTCTCATTATGGGGATAAATATACAATCACAAAAGAAATGTTTGTCCTCATTACTATTGCTTTTTTATTGTTAAAGTTATGATCTGAGGTAATTTGAGATTATTTTCTCCCCAAATAATTCTGCAGTCTTTATTCAGGTATATCTTCATCAAAGTCAACAGTAGTGTAACTAAATCTTGTCAAAATGACTCTTACAGTGAGCATCAATCCTGTTTTAAGACTTCTCTTATTGTGCTCTTTATTTTTTTTTTCTAAGCCTGAAGTAGGAGGGATTTGTATTTACATCCAATGTATCTCTTTAGGAGGCTGAAATCTTACCACAAGTCCAGGTTGAATATAATACAGAAAATAACTTTTCCTGACACTGACTCCCCAAATTAATCTAAATCACTCTAGAGAGGGCTTCCTTAATCTAGACTTCAGTAACAGTTAGAGTTATCAGGTAGTCCATAAGATATGGGATGCTCATAATTCCAGTTTGAAGAGCCAAGGCCATACTAAAAGCATATACAATATATAAAATATACAATATTACTTTCTTCCACCAGAATTCCCATTTACTTTTTATGTGGACAATGGTTCTGAGGCTGAAGGACAGGGAAATCCTATTACTTCACCAGTGTTTCCATACTCTACCATATATCACTATGACAAAACGTAAAGCTGCTGCTTTTCCAGCTTGCTGTGTCCAGTTTACTCTCTTTGCTCTGCTCCCCAGGTCTCTCTTGGATAATTCAAGCTACTAGATATCCACTAGTATCAATTGTGGCAGTAACCTACAGAGTAAGCCATAAGAAACAGTAAGGGCAGTAGAAATACTCAGAATCTGCAAAGTCGGTAGGAGGGATAGAGTTAAGGGAATGCTTTTTAGGGCCCAAAGCTTCAAATTTAGGGTTTGCTCTTGCTCTCCTGAGTGATTCTCCATGTGTAAGGAATACCTTTAAGGTTAATGGGATTCTGAAATCAATAAAAATGACTTACTAATGGTTCAGGGAAGTTTTTGTACTACAGAGTGTGAATTTACAAGGTTATTAGCTATTCTGCAACATCTATCATTCTGCAGTGGTGCACCACTTTCAAAATGGACTGAGGTACCCAGAGGAAGAATGTGCACAGGAAGATACTGTGGAGTGCATGCATGCTCTGAATTTACACCCCAGCTTACCTGCTCACAGGATTTCCTTTGTGCACAAGTTGCAGTTTGTGAGATCAGTACTGCAAGTTATGGGGTAAGTTTTGATCATTTGTAATAAGATGTCACATATAGAAACATGTCGTAAATTTAAGTAAATATTGATTCAAATAACCGAGACACCTAGATGTAAAAGATTCTATTGAAGGAATTAGTTTCAAGATGGGTTTTCTTAATCATTTTTTCCCCAGTCCTCTGAGTTTGAATAATGTGATATTTTTGCTATTAACACTTATTGAAACTAAGGAGTCTTCAATTTGGCTGTGGCTTTTAAAAAAAAAAAAAAAAAAAAAAAAAAAAAGTGAGGTAGCCCAGTGTTTCAGAAGGGAGCTGCAACTGCACAATGACCCCATCTCACATGCAAAGCCAAAGCAAAAATCCAAACACCCAAATCTCTTCCCGAAGAAGCAATAACCAACAGAACCGTATATTGCTGCCATCTTACCGGGCACTCTGCGCTGTGGCAGAACCAGTCTCACATTACGCACCTAGGGGATATATGCACTAGCAGTTTTCTTGTAGAAAACCCTACCCTTTTAGATATCTTGTCCTCCCTGCCTGAATCTCACCCCGATTTATGTAAAACATAGTATAGTTTAAAAGTGATGACTCCATACAGTTAACCTCCTGATACGAAAACAATTCACCACATTTTAGAGACTTTAAAACTCTCCACCTTCTTCACTGCAAAAGTCATATCAGTATGACTATTTCAGAAAAAAAAAATTCATCCGTGTTTTCCTTAGAAAAGAGAATTTGTTCAGAGAAAATCTTGAGGAAGCAGCCTGATCTGTTTGGTATTAAAGGCTTGTTTGACAAAACAAATTTGCAATAAACACTCAGAAAACAGGAGCCATGCCAGTTAGAATGATAGAAAATCATGTCGAAGAGATAAATGGGTCATTAAAGAGAAGGTACTTGAATTTTCATTACAGATCGCTACACAATCACTAAAGGTTTCTGAACTTGTCTGGCTTGTTGATCTTGTGTGCTCCTCCTACCTCTAACTATTATGCCTAATAACCATATTTTCGCATACCTTTTTGAAACCTATATATTTCATCTTCTGAAGGTATCATTAAAAGCTCTTTGTAACCATCAGAATTCATGAATTTTGATATGCATTGGCCTGAACAGTATAAGAAACTGTTTAGTGAGTAATAATGTGAACATCATACCTAATGATTCAGAACCTGCATGACATAAGTGATGGTATTTTGGTGAACATATGGATTTTAACTAGAGCTTGGCAGCTCAGGACCCTTGTTTAGTTCACTGTGTTGGGCTGCTGGGGAAACTAAATCAGAGGGATGACTGAATTATTAGCTAGGATTTTTCCCTTTCTGTAGACTTGCAAGGAAAATGATACTGGAAGCCAAGAGATCTAGTTACAAACAGGAAACTAGCTTTCCATTTCTTCGGGTTTTTTAGTGCCGTACAATTAGAATAAATTTTGCTACTCACCTAACTCCTGTAGCACAATGATGGCTTAAATGCTCAGGACCCAGCTGTCATTAACTGCTAGGCCCAATAAACACTGGCCTGAACATAAAGTGAAATGAACGCTAATTCTCCAGTGTTTCAGATTCAAGATGAAACATGGATTCATTCCTAGGAAATGCAGATCTGGTACTATTTAGTCTTGTAGCAAAAGGACAAGCAAGGAGGTCAGAAAGATGTAGATCAATAAATACTTAGGATTTCTACTGAGTTTAAGTTGAAGCAAAATTTGTATCAGCAGAGATGTCTTGATTTAACTAAGATAAAATTTTCACGCAAACTGGTATCTTTTGTCATCGGTATGAAAGCACTAGGATAAGACAGCAATATTCTGCAGTTGTTACTGGAAACTTTCCAGCCTAGAAGAGAGCCTGTATCCCTGCCTGTTAACCCTGAGCTCATGGCTCAACTTAAGAAACAGAACAAATTACCAGAAGGTGATAAGAAACAAATTGATTCCCTAGACCAAAACAAACTGTAGTCTCCAGACACTTTCTGCTTACTACTTCCAGCTTTTAAAAAGGGATAGTCCTACTTTTACCCAGGTATTCTTTTCTTTTTACCTTTCTGAGTCATCCTTTGACAGTTACACCACAAAGAGAAGAAAAAATAGTTTATCAGTAAATCTGGCAGGTACATCTTTGCTTTTGGACCCTCTATGTACAAACCTGAATGAGTTGCAAAATCACCCAGAGAAACATTACATGTACCATTAAATCAGAACATATTCAATTTTCCTCTCTTTTCTGGAAAAGGAAGAGATTTTTTTTCTGAATACAGCTGTCTTAAAGAGTTTGAGAAGCTACAGCAAAACAATATTAGCACTGGTTTTCTAGAACCAGAAATATCCTATTTGATAGTAGTTGATCTCCAGACAAAAATACAGACATTCTAGCAAATAATAATATAGACCCAACAGGGGACAGGAGAGATGTGAATATAAAAGCATTAGACTTTAACACATAATCATTTTTTCTCACTAGCACTGGATTTTAGACCTTTGACTGGGAGAGGTGCATGTGACAACTAGAGAGGGGTGTGTGGGAGTCAGAGCTGTGCAGCAAATGTCCTTGCACAGCAATATTCCTAGTATCAAAGCTATGACTTGTTCGTCATGCACAAGCCTCTCCCTGGGAGAAGGGGGTAGTTTTAAGAAGGGGTGAGAGGTAGAGGAGAACCCTTAGGTACTGAATATTCCTAACATATATGATAGAACGATACTATACATAGTATGTGTTTTGAACACATTTGAATAAATATAGGTAATATCATTAAGGTCTCAGCTAAATTATAACTCAGAATATTAACTTATTGTCTCCATAATTTTCTTAACATCTTTATATTCTATCCCAAAGTGTTGCTTAATGATTAAATTCAAAATCATTATTTGCTGTTAACGATCTATCCCAGAAGTGGCTGTCTTATGACGGTGGAAAATCTAGTCCCTGTATATACCCAAACTATAACCACATTTGTGGTGGCTGTTAATTCCAATGGTATGATTTCCAATTGGCTTGCTCCTCTCCCAAACACATCTTGCACAGCAGTAGCCACTACAAGTCTGATAGACGTGTCTGGCATCAGCACTGGTATATTTGCTTCTATTGAAAAGTAGAGAGACTTGATAAGAGTCTTAAAATATTTAGTAAAAAAAAAAAAAAAAAAAAAAAGGAAAATAAAAAAAGGAAAATTCCCTGACAAACAAAAGAGTAAAGATGATAAAGAAGTTAGTCTTACTATAAATTTGCTCTGGAGCAATTTTGTACTCTATAGACTTCAGGTAGACCACCTGCACAATGAAAACTAGGTGACGCTAGCCTTGTATGTGTTTTAACTAGAGAAAAAAAATCTGGTGTTGTTACTTAGCACATTTTATGTATTTCCAGCTATAGATCCCAAAGTGTTTATAAAGCTCCAGAAATATAATTATCTCTATTTCATAGCCAAGGAAATTGAAAGGCAAAATTAAGTAGTTTGCTGAGGGCCACACAGTGAATCATTTGAAGAGCCAAATTGTTACTGTAAATCTCCACACCTAGGCAATGTTTATGCTGCTATGACTCAGACAAGATATTATTCTAGAACATCAATTGCTGCTGCATAACCACGGTCATACACTGGCTCCTACACACTCTTCATTACATTCAGCTCATGCTGGACTGTTTAACTTGTCTCCGTGTTGCTTACCAAGAAAGTAGGTGTTCTTCAAAATTCCTCCAAAAAATTTCTTTGAGAGGCAGCCAGCTTTCCAGAGCTGGAATTTTCTTCCTAAAAGAGTAAAAACCACTGTTTAAGAATCTCACTTCATTTTTCCAGCTAATTTGCATCCAGACTCAGAAAAACAATCCTATAAACATGTTTTTGAGGGGTAACTTTCCCTACCCACCTGCAGTGGATCTGAGATAAAAGTCTGGGAGACCCTACCATAACTACTGGCATCTATATGCTGAAGCACAAGAAAATAGTGCAATTTTCTGGTGGCTACAAAGTAAGCAATTTTTGAGAAATATTTTGAACTCTCTTGAAGTGTGGGCAAGTCCCATCACTTGTAGCTGTACGCTCTATGCTTTACTGCTGCTGGTGCAAAGAAGATATGAAGAAGTTATGTCTACAACTCAAGCCAGCTAAGAACTGTGATTAGTATGGCACCAAGTCAGCTACACTGTTTTCAATTTGATGAACATTTATGAACTCGGGCCTGTTGCTGCCCTTTTCCTCCCAGCTGCTAGCCTGGCTGAACTTGTGTTTGGCTGCAGAAGAATACAGAGGCTGTGAAAACTTGTCTTAAAGATAGATGACTCCTTGATGATGCTGAAAAAGTGATCTGCCATTAAACTCAAAATTATATTCTAGGTCTGGCTGCCCTCTAACATTAGTTTTTCATTTGTGTGACTCCAGTAATGTTCAGGTAGGCGTAGCTTTTTTTAGTTCACAAGGACTCTTGAAAACATGCCCTCACTTAGATAGGAAGTGGACACTTCTGAAATTTGTCCGTTGTCACAGGGTTTGAATATTTGCTTTTGGTAACATCTGAAAACTGGCTGCATATACAGACATTTCAAAAATTTTGGAGATGGTGCTGCTACTTTCCGGTAACATCAGATCTCTATAAGCTTTTATGAGTCCTCTGCTAACAGAAGCATCCACATGAAGTATCTTCCATCCTAGCAAACAAGCTTATGCCTTTCAACCATAAAATTTATTCCATTTAAACAATTAAGCAGTCACTTCTCTCTCAATACATAATACAACCTCAAAAAGATATACTAAACATAGCTAAAACCTTTCCAATTACTATTTCAAGCCCTCATTCAATTTTACTAAAATCATCCCATGCCCTATCCATATGTCAACCCTATCCATTCTGTCATCTCTCTTTTGCCTCTGGTTTAAGATTAATCTGTCATCCCAAATTCCAACTTCACAAATGCTACAGAGACCACAGCTGCTGACTTCCACCACAGATTTGCTGCTTTTTAGCAGTAAAACCAGGCCTTTTTGACAGCATCACAAAAAAAATCTCTAAGAATTTGCCCAACCACAATCCGAACACTTTTGCTACATTTTTAGTCGGCAAATAATTTTCATAAACATTTTCACTTTTTTTTCTTTTCAAAGATTTATAAACTCCCAGACTAGAAAAAAAATGACTGCCATAATCAATTCTGATTGTTGGTGTGCATAGGTAATAGAATTTTTTCCATAAGACATCTTTTTGAGAGATATCTGATCTCATTTTAAAGATGCCAAGCTATGGTGAGGCTACTACTTCCTTCAACAAACTGTTCTAATACTTAATTATAGAAAGCTCCATCTTTTGCAAGGTAGAATTTGTTGAATACATCTGCAAAAGAAAAAAGCCTCATCTGTCAGGTCTCTTCTATATCTTTTCACATAAATGCATACACAGACCCATAAAGTACATCACATCCTAAGACTCATTAGAAGAATGCAGCAGTCCTCCTTTCTGCTTTGTCCTGGTATTTATTTCCATATTCTTCCTAAAGGGCAGGTCCAAAAGGTATACACAATCTTTCCAGTGTGGGATGTAGAAATGAGGATTAGCTCCCTGTTCCTGGTTGAAAGCTTCCCTTTTATCCACCTAAGGATGAATTTCAGTGAGTACTCATGTTGTAATAATTTCTGAGAACCCACCAAAGTCCTTTTCTGAGTCACTGTATTCAGAGATAGTCTCCTTAAGTGCTCCTCCTAAATGTATTACTTCACTTTTGGCTGTGTTTAAATATAGTCTGCTGGTTCTTAACTAGGCAATTCAAATCAGTATATAAAAGTAGCTCATCTTTCTCATTTGTATATGTTATCCAGTTTTGTGTTCACCAAGACCTTATGTAAACAATTGGTAAAAATATTGAATAGTATTGAATCAAAACTTTATCCATGATTAGCACCATCAGCAATATTTCATCATTATCAACTCCACTTTAAGATCTGTCACTAGAGCAGTTTTTAATCCCTTTAATGTGACCTTTTAAACCTGTATAGTGCAAGTCACTACCAGTTTCTGGAGGCCCTTGTTTGTTTGCTTACTTTTTTTAAAAAATGGCATATATTCCCAAAGAAAGTAACTTGGAGAAATCCTAATATACAATAAAGACCGTTGATAGCACCATGTTTGTGTCAGCCTAAAGCAGAGTTGAAAAAGGCTTTTTGTTTGTTCTGTGAGACTTGTTTTGCATTGCATGGTAGGGAGAGGTATTTCCACTAGTCTCCCAAAGTAGGGAAGTTAGGCACCTACAAGAAAACAGGGCAGGATTGATACCTCCAGTTTCTACTTTTTGATAAGCTGGCTAAATTCAGCTTCTCAGTTAGTTCCTTTGAGACTCTTGGGTCTCAAATAATCTAAGCCTGTTGATATGAATATGTTCAATTTTAGCAGTTGCTGCCTTACCTCTTTCTTTGTTACAGATGGCAAACTTTCATTTCCATCCACAACATCATATGGGATGGAACCATCCTCCTGTTTCATTCCAAGTGCAGAACAGAAATATTTATTTAACATTTCTGCCTTTTCTGCATCATTATTTATGATTTCTACCATCTGCATCTTCAGTGGAACTATATCTGACCTAAGATTCTTTTTGATGCTAAAATGTTTTTAAATTGCCTTCTTGTTGTTTTTAACCATATTGGCCATTGATGTTTAACCAAGTTGTTAATTACTTTTATCAGTTACTTATAAATCTCAGTGTATAACTTATCCTCTCTTTTTCTCTTCTTGATACATCATTATTTTATGTTTTTCCAATACTTTTATGTATTTTAATGAGGACATTTTGACTACTGTACATTTTTGCGTGCAAGTTTATGTCCTTGAACAATTCCCAGTATTCATTAGTACATACTAATTAAAATTTACATTCTTGCTCAGTTATGCTAAGTGTTTCAAGCTTGGATAAACTGGCCCTCTAAAACATCTAAGTATGCCTACTATGTGTTATATACAGCTCATATTCATAAAGTAAATATAACCAGGTTATGATCACTAGTCCTTAACTCTTCTTCCCGTTTGATGGTCATTGTTGGGTAATATTTATCTCTTTGGCCATCAGAATGATGTACAGTTTTGAGTTTCTTTATGAAAGATGTATGTCTATACTCTGAGATTATTTGTGACTATGTTTTAGAAGCTCTAGGGAATCCTGATGCTGGCAAAACAAAATCTCAGAAAATATTCCTCCATTTAAACTCTACTATGATAGTAGAAGGGGTTTTATTCCCCACACTGAAGGAAAGATGTTGAAAGAGCAACTCATCCCACTGTCTACAAGGCTGCTTCTTCCCTGTAATGTACACAGATATCTATAGTTATATTTTGACCCAGAAGTACTGAGTTCCTGTTACTTGATTGTTTTTTGTGTCTTCAACATGTGACACTGTGTTTGATGCAACAGTCCATTTCCAATCTCTCTTTCTAATTTATTAAGAGCATTAAAAAAAATTAACTTCTTTCAGATTCCAGCACTATGACACCTTATCAAATTTCAGAAATATTAACTATATGACATTTTGTCTCATATATGAATACTACCTCTGCCCACTTATTACCAAGATGCCTGAATGCTAGTTTAGCAATTCTTTTATAATGTAATACATTCCTTAATATTTGGTTGTGTTGCATCTGATACTCTGATTGTAATTTGCACAGAGGTGCAGACACACAAATACATACTTGCCACAATTTCCCTTTATCATTACTCAACTCCATGCTTAGTTTAAAGCTCCTCCAGAAGTTTTTCATTGACTGGTATGGCTCTCATTCTGAGATGGTCAACAGAACCAGTGTTTCCCATTTCCATGGTAAGAAATCATCAACAGCCTATCAGATGATGCCTGACAAGGTATCAGTACTAGCCTACATCATGCGAACTTAAACCTCAGCTAGGTTTGACTTCAGATTCTTCATCTCTGATCTAGAGAAAAAGAAAATTGTCATCTGTCCTCCTATTCCCTTGAGATGTCCTGCAGGTTCTTCCTAGTATGGTGTCAAGAAGGCTGTCAAGAAGGACTATATTTCACTGTCCTGCTAAGGATGCTTCCATGGGGTTTTTCAAGATTCTCAACTGCGCTCTGGTTTTCTTTATGAATTCTAATCAAAAAGTGACTTTTTAAAGTAAGTAAAACAATACAGAGAAATAAAACCACTTCATTGTCTTGCAGGTAAAATTATCAGTTATAAATAGATAATGTATGACATAATTGCCATGTGAAACAGCTTGCAGGCAAATTGTAGACTGAAATTCTTTGCCTAAACTATTAATCAAATAACTTCAACTGATGAACAAAAGAATTCAAGTCTTCACTTGGATAATTTGCAAATAAGAAAAAAGAAATAGATTTGTCAAATTAATTATTCATTACAAGTAGTTCAACCAGATCTATCCCTTTTTATCATTTACATTGGTGTTAAATTCTTAAAGTAGTTTGGGAACCTTAAAGAGTAAAATTTTCTATAAATGCTTAATGCAATTATCATTTATATATGGCACCGTAAACGTACAAACATACCTTACTTAGCATTGAATTAGGCAGCGGAGACCATGAAAGAGTGGTTACAATAACTTTAACTCATAAAAAAATGTAGAAGCCTGATATTTTTTCTCGCAGACAAGTATGAACTGGATACCTGCAGTTTGAAGATTACTGCTGCAAGTGACCCTCACCACAGCTTAATGACCCACTGGCACTGTGTTCATACCCAGGGCAATAAGCCAACTCTGACAGGGATGCAATGGCCACACTCCATAGTCCTTGGGTTACAGCAGGAGCCTGATTTCTAGAAATGCTCAGCTGCAGCTCAGTGCCAAATATGTTTTGTGTTTTGTTTTGGGTTTTTTTGTTTGCTTTTTTGATTTTTTGGGAGGAATTTTTCAAATTATGACCCAACCCAATAATATTTAGCATGTTAGGATGAAGAGGTTCACAGAAGGCGATCACAGAAGCAAGCAGACAAATGTGTGGATACACTGTTTAGCTCAATCAGCATGATTTGAGGTGGGGCTTGGTTTTTTTTCAAAAATATCACTGCTTTCTGAAAACTGGAGTAATGTCATCAAACACATCAGAATAGCTCAGATTCTGGCATCCTTGTCCAGAGTATATCGCATCAAACTCCATATGCAATCCTACTTAAACCATGCAAAAGCTTACACTGTGTACTTTATGTATTACTATAATCAAAGCTACTTGCTAAATTTAGAAGATTAAACATGATTAGAGAGATCAGTGACAAACATAATTTTGAAGTCTGATGATGTAAATGACAGAAACAACATAATAGAATTTTCTTTTTCAGGTGGTTCGTGGTTTTGGTGGTTGGAAAGGTGTTGTGGTTTGCATCGGTTTGGTTTTTACAGCCCTGGCATTTAGCAGAGAGGCTCTAGTTTTAAATCTAAGAAAATCTGACATAAAATCACCCAGAGGAAATTAATATAAACCACTATGAGATCATGCTTACAACCACTTGTTTTAAGCTCTTGCTGCATTAAGTATGCCGCATCTCTGCATCACTTGCGCTATACTGTGTAAGCAATGCAGTATTAAATTTTTTTTAATGACAAAACACCCTATTTTTTAGGGCTGGACATCTGTTATCTGTTTAGGCAGTGAGTACTCAACTCTATATTTGCGTGAATAATTTGCAAATTCAATGCATAAAAAATTTTGTACCAGTGCTAAGGTTAATTCATTTTTCCTGGGATGTTTTGTAGCCAAATGGAATCAAAATGTCCTCACATATTACTTGACACCCACTTACTTCTCTGAGAAACTAAACAGCATGTTGGACAGTGCTGAAGAGTCTAAAGAGAACACGGGATAAAACAGGAAGTATGAATAAAGCAGGAAAGAGAAAAGTGCTTTAGATGTTAGTCTACAAAATACACTTCTCAGCTCAGTACACCAGAAACAAAGTAGTAAAAAAGCAACAAAGGAATCATCATGAGAGGTACCACTGTTTGAATTTATTTATTGTTGCAACAGCAGCTAGAAACCTAGTTTCATGAAGAGAACAGTGCAATATCCTACATATGGTGCTGAATAGGAAGCTTACAAAAGTCTTTAAACCAAAAGAAACACCCTTCATCCTCAAAAATTTAAACTGCAGCATATGGCTTCACATGTTTGTTGTTGTTTATTTTAACACAAAAATACACCTGAAGATTTTGTACTTCTAGATACAGCACTCTATGATGTTTCTAATGGATGCTATCACACACAGTAACTAACCTGTTACTTTGTATTGCTAAAGGAAGATGAGTAGTCCATGAAATAATTCTGAAGCACCTAGCAGTGCTTGGTATTGAAAAGCTTAATGGGGTGTCAGCAGCAGCTCATGCTTATGCATATGGTCTCTTTGCTCCTTGGTCTAGTAGTCTGGCTGCAGGAAATGGGATTAGTCTAGAAGACCATGGCTATAGAAGAAAAGTGTGCTTACATTTCTACACATACTTTTAATAATAAAGTATTAATAAGAGTAGACTGAAGCAGAGTCCAATGGAAGTTCTTCAGTGGCCTTTGGATGATGCCTTAGGAGTTTACCATCTGCAGATTTCAAAGTTCATTAACAGCGAAAATGAGCTGGAGGACAGTAAAGGGATCTGAGAACTGTTAGTTACCCTCTCCTTCCCCCCGCTACCCACCACTCCCCCAGCACCACCCCTGGTCCCTGTTATACACAATATAGAAAGTTAGCCAGAGATTCAGGAGCAAAACCTAAGGCTGAACCCCTAGCACTGGACTGGAAGACCAGAATACTTTCACCCTTTTAAACAGTGCCTGACTCACTATCATCTAGCTACTTCACAGCAAAGCTCTGGGGGATGAGGGAGGGGGCAGGAGAACGGAGGAATGCTTTGCACCTCACCTGCAGTTCTACAAACCTCATTAAGTAGAAACAAGTTACCTAGATTTTCCCAGACACTTCATTTTCTCCCTCTTTATTGGGCCACTCAGTCCAAGGAATCTCCCTGGAATGGTCTTTCACATGACAGACTGACACTGATGGCCAAAAGCCATGTCATCCATGACCTTATGTACCAGCTCATTACTCACAGCTAACTAATTCCTGGGTATGAAAAAGCCTTTTGTTCCTATAGAAAAATAAGATTATAACATTTTATCCAGAAATTAAGCTTCGGCTCATCATAGTTAGTTCAGTACTTGATTTCAACACGTTAAACAATTAATGAATCCCTTATACACTTCCTATGTACACTCTATACTTGCATGGTTATAAAGTTGTGGGTTTTCAGGATGATTCACTAGCTTGGGAACAATAACATACAATTAACTGTTGTGACCACTGTTCTAGATGAAACCCGGACCTCTATTGAGGCTGAATACAGGACAAAGTTGCTGCGTATTGTCTGCTGGCTTTCAAAGTGGTCAGACCAATTTTCGGCTCCTTCTCTGAACTTATGCCTCTGTTTTTAATTAAAAAGAAGACTGTTTTATTAAGAAAATCTATGTGGGTGTTTTGTGATTCTTTGGTGCAGAATACCAAATGGCATCAAATGTTATTCTGCATGTTTCTCTTAAAGCCTACACAGTTTTCAGTCCTTCTACTGCATGTTAATAGATACTTCTGGCAGCTTTTCTATACTAGCTCAATCATACAAGCGGATCCAAATTTCACATACACAAACCAGCTGCTCAGGAAAGAAATGAAATAAACGTCCTATTTCAGAACACAGCTATTTTAATACTCTCTACCCACCTTTTTAATACTCCAAGAGAGAGGTAATGGCAGAATTGTGAGTCATTACTGTTATGTCTGTTGCAAATATCTCCTAATACTCAAAGATTTCTACCCAAAAGTTTAAAAAACTTAAAAAATAGTAATAGTATCATTTCTCTAAAGAAACAGAACATCTGAGAAACTTTTTCGGACAATATAATTTGGATGTTTTCAACATCGCTTATTTTATTTCACAACAAACCTACATTTTATCACATGATTGCTTTCCCAATTATAGTGCAAAATAAAAGGCATCATCAAATAGTCTAATAGGTGCAGAGGAAAATGTAGTTTTGTTCATCAAATGATGCAGAAAATAACGTGACAACAAAAATATCTGTGTGGTGGGATGGGAAATTATTGCTATGGAGTTATTTGTCCTGTATCTCCTCAATGAAAGGAAGGGACAGAGGGCCCCCAGGTTTGATTATTATTTTTCTGATAAAGTGTACACTGGGATATAAAGGGAAGATTTTCTCTTCCAAGCAGGGTCTGCAGTCTTTCCGGTGAGTGTGTAATCTCAACAGTTAAAAGACAAATCGCATTTATCCATAAAAACAGAAGTCTATGCTTAGGCTGCAGGGTAGGAGATTTAGGAAGAGAGACTGACAGTTTTTCTTTAGAAAACTGTTTGTATTTTTACCGCAATCTACTCAGACATATACTAATAGAATTTTAAAAGGTCTGTACACATCCACCAGTGCTCAGATCGCATGTTGATAAGTACCTCCTGGTGATTTTCAGATCTCCATCTCAGGCGTGGACCACTGATTACTTCTATCTGCCTGGCAATACAAAGCACTAATCTGTCTTAAAATAAAGGCCCCAAAGAGCAAGCGGGTAGCAAGCAGTGGATCACTGTTGCATACCACAGTATTCTTATGAGGGCTTGCATCCAGGTCGCGTAGCACAAGTATGTATTATTTATAGCCCTGTCTCTGTATGATTACCTCCAGTTAACTTGAAGCCTCTTTAAAACAAAGGTTGCTCTAGTCCTGCTCACCATTGGTGCGAGGCCCTCCTCGCCCCCACTCTCCCCCACCACTCTAAGCAGACATAGCAGCCCTCTGTCTAATTAGCTGTCTTTAAGGCAGGGCTAAGTGGGCTCAGTGGGGGGAAGAGGCTTTCTTGGGCCCCTCCAAGCCTCTCCTTGGCGCTGGCAGACAGAGCGCGGGCGGCCTCCAAGAGGCACCGTAAACTCACTGACATTATGTCCACGGGTTATCATTATCATCTTTTTTTTAAAAAAACCTGATCGATCGCTCCCGACCACAATGATGCTTCAGGGCATCTCTCGCTCTGCTGGGGAGTGATTGACCATTGGGTATCATTAAAGAGGGGAGGTGAGGGGAGGGAGGTGAGGGGAAGACTGAGGCGGCCGCACTAGCAGCACCGGCTCCTCCTCACGCACGCCTCTCCCTCCCGGACGCTGCTGACCTTTCACTCAGGAGCCAGCTGGAGCCAGGAGAGATTTAATTGAACAGCTTCCTCAGATGTGTTTGGAGTTTGGGTGATGGAGGAGGAGGATACAACACTGAGAAAGGAAGAGTGGGGGGAGAGGAAAAGAAAAGAAAAAAAAAGGGAAAAAAAGGAAAAAACCAAGAACTTAGGATGACCTTCAAAGGCTAAATGCTCAGCTCTTCCTCAGCCTTTGCCAGACTTTGGCTTGTGGGGGGACCCTGGTGTTGGCAGCATCAGAGCTGTCCTTCCCCCAGCACGGGCACCTCCCCTGCAGCAGCCCTGCTGCCCTGGCTCTCCCCATCACCCGTCTGGTGAAACCCATCGCAGAGGAGCCAAAGAAACCACCTCTGCCCCTCCTGGCAGTGCCTCTGAGGCGGGTGAGGATCACCCTGATTTCCCAGGCCACCTCATTCACTGGAGAAAGGTCTTGGGAGGGATGGGGGGAAGGAGCAAACATCGCTCTGAAAGAGTGCATAAATACACAGGAGCGCACATATTTTCTGTATTTTTAATGTTGCATTTTTCTTTGGTTTGAGGATAAAAATGGACAGTAAACAAAATCAGAGGATGCCCCAGCCAGAGAAACCTGGTTGCTGTTCTGGTACTTCTCTGCTTATCTTCCATTTATTTGGGTTTTGCTCCTTTGTTTCTTCCTGGGACACTGCACCTTGGCAGCACAGCCCACGCACCTCCTCCTCCCCTACTTTCCTCCCCCTTCCCTGAACGTCCCCCTCGATCCAAGCTCCCCCCTTTCCATTTTAACATAACTAAAAAGGAATGAACAGATCTCAGCTGAGTTAAATGGGTGACAAGGGAGATGGAAAGAAGGAAATTCATCCCTTCTTGTCTTTGAGAGCAATTTAATTAGGCCCAGGCCCCCTGTGAGCAGGTAAGGGAAAGGCTGAGGATTGGCTTGTCTGGGCTTCCTCTGAAGGCAAAAGCGGCCTTGGACACACATACAGAGAAAGGATTTTTAAAGGATCATGTAAGAAGATCAACAGATAAGCAGCTAATTTTGTGTACTTAGGGAGCAAATGAGCGCATGCACTCCCACTGGAATAGCCAGAGTGATGGGATGAGAGGAAGAAAAATGAGGAGGAAGCAAAGAGAGATCTTAAGGTATTTCACCGTTATTGCAGATCACCAAAATTAAAGATTTATACTGCTTGATAGGGCACTCTGGCTATGGTTTTCACAGCGACAGTGTATGTGTACATATATCTATATACGTACATATATAGATATAGATTTTTCTTTATACAGCTCAGTTATTTCAAGAATTTTCATCAGAAAACCACTTTTAAACTAATTGGAGTCTGTGGAGAGGAAACCTCATTTTTGGTTCAAATGAATTTTCTGAAAATGTCATTTGATTCGGGAAATATGACTGATCTGCCCGATTTCTTGATAAGAAATGAAATGAGCCGTTGTCCTTCAGGATATCATAGACTTGAAATGGGGGATTTTATGGTTAATGCCATCAGATAGAAGTGTCCTACTTTGAAAGGAGAAGTCCATCAGCCCCAGGGAAAGGCTGAAGCCTGAATTTCGTCTCTAAATCCGCAGCTGCAGTTAGAGCTGGCACAGAGCAGTGATAGATTTTTTTTATTTTTTATTTCCCAAGAAATAATTACAAAATAAACAGCAATAAATAACATGATTAATAACAAAAAGAAGCTGATACTTTTCCAGCTCTTCATTTTAATTCATAATTTTTCCCCTCAGCGATGTGGTCAGCGTTGACCACAGAGGCTAAAATTAATCCACAATATTACAGCATCTTAGATTTTAATTAACTTGCATACTCACATAGAATAAGCCTGTATTTGGAAATGGCTGATTTCCTAGTGCAACACAAACAGGATCTCTTGGATGTCTGTACATTGTTACCTCCATTTTTCATATGAGAAAACTGAGAAAGACAAGATAAGTGACTTTCCCAAAGCCACAAAAGGAATTAGTCAGAGAGACAAGAAAGTCCCTCAAAGTCCTTGCTGGAGGGCTGGCACCATTAGTTAGTTTATCTTTTTCATAGCAGCATATATGCAAATAGAAATGGAGTCATATGGATGAAAAAAGTGAGATCAGGGACAAGAGAAAAGGCAAAGAGAGAAAGCCAAATAAGTGTAAGCAAATGTTCAAACAAATTGATTCAAGCTAATATTGAAGAAGCAGGTTTTAAACAAAGTATTAAGGAGCAGTGAACTGAGTGAGACTTCTAACAGATTTGGGTAGAAGATTGTATTACAGAAAGATGTTTGCAGAGATTTACCAGGCTGCAAAGTTTGGATGCAAACTTTCAGGCATTGAAACTTGGACTTTTAGTTCTAGCCCATCTGGCCTTCTGCCCATACTGCAAGTGTACAAGCCTCAGATACTCAACATGCTGTCCACAAAGTTTATGGCCAAACTCCTGTTGACTTTGCCAGGAGCATAAGGAGGTCTTTAAAGAGCAACAGCTATTTTATGGCATATTAGATCCAGGAAATAAGGTCCGATGCTACCACAAGTCTCCCTTCAACTTCAGGATGCTGCAAAAAAAAAGCCAACAGGAAGAAAGAGAAGCAAGGAAACCCCAGGTGTTCATATTTCACAGTCAATAAATCTTTAAGAGGCAGATAGACAATATGTCTCAGTTTGATAAGGGTTTATTTTACCAATGTGGCATCTCGTTGGTGGAAAAATTACCAATTCCTTTACTGACACTACTAAACTGGTCTCTCTGTATACAAATTCACCTCTCAATTAGTAGCTGGACAGACCGTTTCTTAAATGCACAGAAAGGAACCAGCAAGATGATGTACTACTCTAACCTTTTCCCTGTTAAATGGAAACAAATGGGCCTTTCTGTGATGCATCACTGATTATTCTCAATGCCTCTTTGTATTTCAAAATAACGGCATGTTAGAGCTTTGCCAGGGATCTTGCAAGAAAGAAATCTAAAACGTGCTAGAAGCATTTTACTCCCCCAAAAACTGCACATCAATGCACACTTCACATTTTGCACCCTCTCATCAGCACTGGCTCCCCAACAATGACTGCAGGTATAGATGAGACAGGACTCAACAGCAGTCAATAGGAAGACAAATCCAGGAAATGCTGCTAAAATAGAGGATCCCTGTCTCCAAAACATTACTCTGCCCTGCCTAGGGTCTCTGTGATGCCTGGCCTACTTCAAGTTGCCATCCATTGGAATGATGTCTGCAGGTGTTTTTTGCAACCACCCTGAAATTACAGGTGCAAATAAGAGTTGAGGTAGCTCCTTGCCTGAGCAGTGGTTTAAGAAAAGAGTGGTTGAAGAGTGCCGTGTGTATAGACCTGGTTCTGCTTTCTTTTCCCTGACTAGTTTTCAGTGGGTATGAAAATTCTGGATAGTGTGAAAAAATTTCTACACGAAAGAAAATTATTTCAGTCTTTCTCTGTCAGGATGAAATCATATTACAATACATAACTCTGAAACTCAGGCATAAGTATTACAGATGGAAAAGAGTTATTAGGTCATCTAGACTTGTGCAGGATTGTTCCCTACAGTATATCCCCCTGTTCTAAAACTAGTCTAGTTTTAATTGACACAGGCAATGGGCTTTCCATCATGTTCCTTGGGAGACTGTTCCACTGCCTGAACTCAGTATTAAGAAGTATTTCCTGATACTCATCCAAAATTTCCATTGCTTAATTTTGTCTTACATCACCAATACAGTACTCCTTATACTGCATTTTGCAGCATGAGGCACAAGCTACCACTAGCTTTCCCCAACAAGACATTCCTGCTTATGTGCACTGAATACATTCATTTCATTAGGTGGATTAATGTATATGATATACAGTATTCTCTGAGCACAACGTACATTTGTTTTGTACAGCAACTGCTGAATAAAGAGCAGGCCAAAAAGAATTACAATGGTGAAGACTTTGATGTACGAATAGTTAGAAGAGCAGAAGAGAGGAACACATAACTCAGCCCCAGACTGCACCCTCAAGAAATCATGTTGAGATTCCCAACAGGTAAACATCTTGACAAATCCTTACTAGCTTGATGAAAGCAGTTCGCAAAAATATCGTAAGAGCACAGAGTGGATAACACAGCAGATAGATCAATTTCTTTCCTACACTTCTACACTACGCCATTTAGTTAGAGATAGAATAATGTTCTACTACATGTAGTATCAATTAGAAAGATTAAAATATATCTAAGAATCTCAGGGAAAAAAATATATAATTAAATAGGAAATGTAATATAGTGAATAGCACAATCACAGCACAACTTTTTTACCTTCAAAGTGCTGCACAAACACCAACTAAATGGGTAATCGGTTTACTTTTACAGATCCCTATGGAGCAGGTAAGCATTATTCCCAGATGAAGACAACGTGGGGGCTTATCCTGAGGAGTGCTGACTAGATTGCTTCCCAAGACTTCAGAGAAGACAAAGTATATGGTTTTTAAGGCCACAGTGTGCCAACATCATCTATCCAGCTTTATGTCCTCTCCATACCAGGTCAAAATCTCTGAGACCACACCACTCAAAACACTGATCTTGTATAAACTCACACAGCTCCATCAAATCTAGTGAGAAGAGTTTAATGGCTTAATTTTGTAGTAATATGCATTACACTAGATTATGCATCATCTGTCTTCATCTCTCTGACGTCATACTGGACTAGGTATCAACTGCCATCCGACAAAAAGACAACACAAACACTGAATAAAATCTTGAAGACAATATAAACTGTTGAAAAACTGCCCCATTCTGCTGACACTCATAAAAAACATGCATTTAATCTGTCCTGTAAGCACAAGATCTTGCAGTAGATCACACAGTGCCATTAATGGCTATTAATGAACGCAGAACCACAGCTTTAACATCACAGCCCATAAGAAAATGGTTAGGGTAAAAAAAGCAATGAGCTGCAGTCACAGATGTGATCCACTGTGATCCAACTGGTTGATAACAGAGGAATTTGGTATACAAGATTGAGTGTGTAACAGAGGTTGTTGCCATTCAAGTGTGACAGCATATCAAGGTTGGCAAAATAATGACAGATGCTACTAAACAATGACAAGTTCCATGTAAACACTGCATGCCATTGCAGAATAGATAGTGTTTGACTACCACTCCACTTTAACTAACCGCTGTATTAGGGGTTGGTTGAGTTCAAAGAGTCAGGAGACATACAACCAGTACCCATCCTACTACTCCTGTTTACAGTGCATGGCACAAGGTACTAACAGCAACAAGACATTTCTCCTGATGTGCACTGGGCAGAGGATTAAGATTCGGATCAGAGGCCATAGAAGAAGCAGGAAAGGTTGCTTTTTGAATAATCTGTAAAGTGTTAATTGGCATTGTCCATTGTGCACTGTAGGTAAGCATGTAACTGTTAACTATAAGGCATTCACCCAAGTTGCATCTAGTTGTTTTAGATTTTCCAATATTTTTTTCACAGTTGAGTAGTCATTCAATTACTTGAAGTGACACTTGAGCACAAGTCTTCTGAAAAGAATATGTTGTCCAGGGGTAGGTGGGAAAGCACTAGTAACAGAAGGCATTGTTTGCAAGTGGGAAGAATGGAACATAAATTTCCCAGCCGTATCAGTCTGTAACAATCTGATAAGCAGGGATACATGAAATATAAGCATTTGGGACCCAGTCAAAGCCCATTTTCCTTTGTGCATCCTTATCCAACACAAACACTTCAGTGACTTCTGCTGTCAAAGCTGGGTAGGGGACCTCCTACCCTTTACACCCACCTGCATCATTCCTCCCATCCCTGAAGTATTGCTCCTAGCCAAGTACTTCTAACATCCCCCCTTTCCTCCCAAAATCTAGTGCTCTTCTTATCATCAGTGAGCTGGTCTGTCTCATTCATCTGGAATAAGAGTCATTGCAGGGCCATTGGTTTGACACACCAGAGTCAGCATTGGGGAAGTGAGAAATCACCCGCTAAGGACAGGGGAGGAGTTGGGCAGGGGAAAACAGAGTGGTAAGGGCCTGGTGATGGGAACTGACTCTCAGATAGATTCAACCTCATAACGTAATTTCACCCTCAGTTTAATTTTCACCTCCTTTGTTTTCATATCCAATATTTATTTTGACTTTATGTCCTTCATCAGCAAAACTAATTAGGGATACTGAGGCAGAGCTATATATTAGACAGACACTGTTCATGGTGTACTTCAGTGCTACGTATAGGCAATGTATACATTCCTGAAACCTGTGTATTAATTTGTAAAGGGCTTTGAGATATTAAGAAATAAAAACCTTGATGAAATAAACCTCGCTTTATTTCTTAGAAAGTACCTTTGAGTACACTGACTGAAAGTACCAGGTTACAAAACTCCAGAATAATATACTGACTCATGGAGCCTAGGTCATAGTTAACAGAGAAGCAGTGATCCACACTAGCATTTTATAAAGGTACTTAACTTTTACAAGTATATAACAATCTTAATAAAATAAAAAAGCAGAAAGAAGACTCAATATAAATCCAAATGTGAGAAAATGAATTTACTCCTTATTCAAAAAGCTAAAACCGAAAATTTACAGCAGAATTCTGGCATCAGCAGGAAGAAAATAAAAATGCCTAAAATGAATCTGTGCGATTAAAATCTAAAAATGACTTCCAGACCACCTATCCTTATCTTTTACGTGACCAACTCCCAAAGTATGTTGGGAAGAAGATTTCACGCAAAAAAAACCCCAACACTCCCACTCTTTCTCCTTCCCTCCTGCATGTGAGTGATGCAAAAACCATTGCTTGGTCTCAGAGGTAACTTTGCCACTTACAAGGTGTCCACTAAACCCAACACAACTGCCAACCCAGAAAGGGCTCTGCAGTGCAACTGGAAATTCAAGTATTGCACACCCTGACAATAATGAAACACACAGAGAGGCAGATGAGATTGAAAGGGTGAAGTATGTATCCCAGACTGAATGACAGCTTCTGGAACCTCTCCTTCTCCTTGCTGGACCTGTTAAATCTGCAGTTAGTGATGGCCTCAGGGAGGACAGGGCACCTTAGCATGTGTCCCTGTCAGGATCAATAGAGCAAGGGATTGAATACCCCCATTTGGATGCCTGGAGCAACCTGTGACCAAACCAGGGGAAAAAATGAGGGAAAGAATGCATTTAACTTATCTTATAAAGAACATATTTTCAAAAATCTAATCTTCTAAGGATCTGAGTAGCTTCAGGGTTTTGTTTATATTTTTCATTTAGGAGTCTCCCTTGGGTCTTTTCTTTGCCAGGAGCACAGTGGGCAAAATCAGGATCTTTGGCTTCCCCAATGTGCTCAAGAACTCTGCGGATAATTTAAGCTTTCCTACTGCAGTAAACCAGAAAGTTCATAAAAATAAATAGAGTAATACTTTGCACTCGTTCCACAGGAGGCTTGTGCTTCACAAAAACTATTCAATGAAACATCTCTTAGAAGTAGGTAAGGTTTTTTTCCCATTTCACAGATGTGAAATGGAGATACACAGTGACAAGACCACCTAAGTCACTGAGGACTACTCTTCAAAATAATAATTTTGGTTTTCTGGAAGTCATGACTAATTCACCCTTATGTGACATGTTACCTTGGCATGCTTAAAATAGTAATGCCTAAATATATGGATAGAAGCGTAGAAAGGCTTGGATCCAATTTCTTACTGTTATCCTCACCTCTCAGTGATGAATACCATATCCACAGTAGAAACAGACATGTACCTGGCCCTCAGCCATTACAATGCAAAGCCCAGCATATCATTTGAAGTTACTAATGAAGATGTATCAGAACTAAGAAGGTGGACTTTCACCCTGAGCAGCAAAGCCACTTGTACAATTTTCATTCTGCTGTTACCAGACAGTGATGCTTTACATGTCTACAACAAAAGCTCCTCTAAGTCCAAATGACTTCCCAAAGTGGAACAGATACTCCTAAAAACCAATTCCAGTGTGTCTTTCTGTTGTCATACTCTGAAACTGATCAAGTATACAATCCAAAACTTCCAAAATCCCAGTTTCTCATGTAATCAGAAGAAATTCTATCAATAGAAAGCCTCTGATATCATCAGCGTAATCTCAGCAATCATTGCATCAGCAACAGAAACTGGATGTGTCAATGTTTCTCTGTTATCTGTGAAAAGCTAGCTTGTCAAGTGGCCTTTGGTTTTCTTTTCTTCCAGATACTAAATTCCAGTAATAGGCAGCTAAAAACTATACACAAAACACCTTTTTTTAATTACTTTTCCGTATGAGCAGCTGCTGTATTCAGGACATAGCATCCCAATGGCAACTAGTGGGGAAGGGGATGGCCTGAATGATCTCAAAGGAAGATCTAGAAAGGATATTCTTCCAAGAATGATTCGATATATAGTTAAAACAATGACCATAAGAAAAGACACGGGGCAATTCCTCCCTTTCCCTTCCACACGTATTTATCCTTCTCTCCATTCGATAGTGTCCAGTCTTCTACAACAGGCAGAAGCATAAAGGATGTAAAAGAGAAAAAAGTTAAAAAGAAATTCAGAATATGTCAATAATCAGCTTGGTTTACAGTGTTTAATTGGTACATTCTTCATCATGATGGCTACTTTACAGGGATCTCTCCCAGAAAGCTAATTTAGCCTGAATAATGGGTACCTTAGCCTATTAGACTAATTTTCATTACCAGAGACACAATGACATGGAACTTAAATGCCATCTAACCTTGTTTCAAACAAGTTTAAAATCTAAACCAGAAGAATTTAATCTGGTTGCTTAATCAAGGTTATCACATGTTCAGGAATAAAAGATGTAAGCCGAGTATTTTTGTTACAGAGAAACAGCTCTCCCAGGTTAACCGAGTTTCACATCTAACCCATAATCCAGTTCTCCAAGACAGGATTCAACTCACCTGGCTTTAGATGTCTAATTTATAGGTATTTAAAGTTACTTGTCTATAATTTCTCTGAAGTCAAAGGAAACAGGAACACAATTAATTACATCATTACCTGGATGGGGAAATTAGAATATGGGAGATTAACCTCATTGACGGTGCCTCTACATTCATTATAAACAGAACCTAGAGGACTTTGTCAAGCCAGATGATCCCTTAAAAGGTCGTCTGAATCTTGTTCTCAGAGTGGTCATTACCAAATTCTTTTTAGGAGAGTGAAAACAACACAGAGACGATGGACTAGAATGTCTGTGTTCCCTACATCCTGTTCATTTATCTTCCACTTTCCTATTTTTGTTCAATACAGGAGTTGACACAGTGTAATGTCTATTTTATTTTAAATAATCATTTCTCTTGATAGGTAATCTGACTTTAATGGTGTACCTTTAACCTGTTTCTCTCACTAGTTCTTGCTGCTGCTCTGACTAGCTCAACTTCCAATTCTTGTTCTTCAAGGTCATTTTCCGTTTTACCACAAAATCCTTGCTTCTCCTTTCCAGTCTCTTCTGCAAGTCCTTTCTCCTACTCTTGACTCTTCTTCTACTATTTCCTGAATGACACTTTATTCTTTTCACCACCCACTACCAAAAAGAGTCTGTCTCCTGAATGCTATCCAATTCTACATCCATACCTGAACTGATAAAGCATTTACTTAAACATGTTTTTCTATCAACAGCCTGCTGGAATCAAGAAAGTTGAATTTGATCAAAATAATCTGGAAACACAAGGGTCAGTGGAGGAACTCTGTATGCTGCTATGCCTTATTAAAGAGGATTCTACTGTACAATTGTTATCATAAGAAAGGGGAAGAAATATCAAATTACTAGAGGAAAACTTTTTAAAATTCAAAAAGTTATGAAGATGAATGACAGTTTAATGCCTGTTACCTTAAAATGCCTGTAGGTAACCTCAAAATTTCCTTCTTTACCTCCTAAACAAGTTTGATGTCAGTCCTAAAGTGGCATCTTTAAGCAAAAAAAAAAAAAAACAACCAAAACCCAACCAAAACAACAACTTCAGAACTACTTCCACTTTATTACTTTATTTTTCTAGCCCACAGCAACAAAAAACATATAACAACAAGTTTCTGGCCTGTAAATCCATCTCATTCTACCACATTGGTAGACAGCATGCTGGAAACCTCCAAAGGAAGGAAGTCTCAACTCATTGCAACACTCCACTTGTCCCAAGATCAGCAGTAGCATGAGTGGGGTATGGATAGCCAAGAGATTTAGACCATGGAAGGTCAAGATCACACAGTGTTATTTCTCTTAAGGACTGCTTTCTTTCTCTTTCACTTGAACATCTTCCTCCTGCCCCTAAGATCCACTACCATCAATAATATCTGACTACTGATTTGGCCATATGAAACACCTTTCAGTGTTCCAGCTATACAGGTCTTTAAAATTAATCCAGCATTTGAATTGAATAAAACAGACTTGCAGCATATCAGGCACATACTCCACTTATTTCAAAAGTGACTTGGCTAAACAGAAAAGGCCAGATTCAATGCCGTAATATCAGTGTAAACCTGAAATTGTTCCTCTGACCTGAAGTCTTGCAAGACCAAGAGCAATGAAACATACAGCAAAAACTAACCTGGACTGGAGTCAGATTTCTAAGCTTAGTACATCATTTGGCTAGCACTGGTCTGAGATGTGGGTCTTCTGTGACCACACAAAAAACTAAAGGCTATACCATATTCTCTATGATGCAAAATGCATGACATTTGTTTCCAAATGTATTTTTAGTCAGTAGGAAGTTTGTAGATAATTACAAAAACTGAACAATCAAAAAAAAGCCCCAAAACTCAGTTCAGTGAACACTTAATTGTGCAAAGTCATTACGGAATGGCAAGAAGTATCATAGGTGTAAACTCCCCTAATTATGATTTTAAAACTGAATCTACACAGCACATTAAAACAACATACATTCATGGTTAAGGTTTACGCACAGAACTGACTACCAAATTAACAAATTGATTCCTCAGGGATACCCACCAAGGCAAGCAAGATTATATCTTGCATTTGTCTACCTGTACACCATTGCAGACCTACTAAAATTTAGACCAATTCTAAGATGACAGTCATGAGACAACATAGCTATAGGTTACAGTGGGAACAAGAAATTCATACAGGTTGATCCACATGTCAGTTGAAAGAATGTTTTGGATTCTTAGTCTTACAGGGAAAACTGGTGGAATCTAGGTGCTTTTTATTTTGTGTAAACTGTATGCTAAATCTTTCCAGATTTTGGCAGATTCACTAGTATTTATGAAAGGCGTTGGATGATCAACCCTAGAATATGCATTTCTGTCCTCCCTGTAAGATTTTGTGGTGTGATATTTTGACAATTATCTAAGGAATAATTTATTGGTTTACTGTGCTAATTCACAAATGATCAAGGCTATATTCACTCTTCTAAGCTTAGTCTTCTAAGAATGCTAAAGTAAGGACCTGGATATATTTACAATATAGGCATTTATATCAGAGGCAGTTGTTTGGCATTTCCATAGGTTGAGAGGGAAAAATAGACATTTTTATGATCTAACTGGATGACATCATAGATGTCAGCATTACTACGAACCAAACCGGTGTTCCTATCTGTTGTCCAGAGCAGAAAACTTTCAGTCCCTCCAAGAAAGACAACTACTTTCTAGACATCTAAAGTGAAAGAAAGCTCATCATAAGTGCTGCTCTGACTACAGTGAATTTGTGAGACAAGGCATCCTATGGAAGCTGGGATAAAAAGAGTTACCAATCTCACATATGTCAAAAAAGTCAGGTCTCAACAAGCTATGTGAATATCCACTCTGTAAATCTGCTGAGTTTTATAGACATATATAGTGAGCAGCTGATAAAAGTCAGGGAATAAGTTTTCTGTTCCTGGCTTGGCCACTGCACAACTGCTATGTGACTTCAAGGAAGGCAATTCTTTCTGTGCTTCTGCTCCATATTCCAAATTTTGTTTCTTCACCACAAAAAAGTAGGGAGAAGCTTTGCTTCTGAGGTGAATTATATAGCAGCCAAAACATATATTTGGTGCTAAGGAATATTCAAAAAGTATCAGCCCTGTGATCACTGCAGCTTGCATATATGAACTCTTTCTAACTTTTAGACCCATTTCAAAACCTGTGATGTCTCAGGTCAGGCTGCAGTTAGCTACCCACTAGAGTCTAAATGAGATTTTGTAGATGCACTGGATTCTTCAGGACCACAGTTGAGACTACATCGAATAATACTGATAATATCCAAACTAGTTAGTTACACACATGTAAAAAAGCCTGCATGTTAAAGGAAATAAATATAATAGGTTTCTTTGCCTGTACGTTGCTGTGGATGATTTTCCCCCCTTATTTTCTGGGATACATGCACTGTGTCATGTTTCATTGCTATCAATAACATTTTGTATGCAGCATGGAATTTAGAATGACAGCAGAATGGTTTGTATTGAGAAAATGCTAGCTGAACTGTACTGCAGAGTCTATATGTTTTTCTTATTGGTAGATCTCTTTATAAGTGCTTGGAATATCTTTCTAGCCTTTATTTATTTATTTATTTTTAAAGAAGATAATGTGTTTATTATGTAACTGGGTGGGTTTTTTTGTCAAACAATGAGGCTGTCATTTTGTAGAAATATTGAAGGGGGAGGGGAGGGAAGGTAAACATCCAACCAATATTAGCTCTGAAGTGCTGGGTAATTGTACAGGGCCCTGGGCAAAAACAAAACATAGATGTGCAGTAGTCATAGCACATCTTGTCTTAACTTGTCTTTGTTAGTGTAAGTGAAAAGGTTAATGCTGTTCAATTCCGTCAACACAGAATGAGGCACTGTGGCACCTTTGAAATCTAAACTTACCCACAGTGCAACTGATGTGATTCCTAAGAGAATCACATTATTTACAAGTTAGTTTAATAATATGAATGCCAATTAACCACGTGCTGGTGTATTATATATAAAAGAAAAAAATGAGGGGGAAAAAAAAAAAAAAGCCCAACAGATTGCTTTTAGTATGCTTATCACAGGGTAAAGCTTTGCTGCTGTCTACCAGCAGCATATGGTAAGGTCTCAGCCACCTACTAGCCATAAGGGTTTAATCCTACTAGCCAAGACAGATACCAGGGATGGATCCCTGCAAGAGTTCTGAATGACATGCATGGCAGTTCTAAGGAATAAAGCTGCCTTTAAAGCAGAATAATTGATAATGACTTAAATTCAATGCCAATTAAAAATGTCAGAGGCTGCTTCTTGACTGCCTTGCACTTTGTGTAGTCAGTTAAATTCAGAACAAAGTGTGTGCAAGAAAGCTGCCAAACCATCCATGTTTGGCACAGACCTGGCAAAGATATACATGGTGACACAGGTGTAAGTCAGGGAAGAAGCAGACCCTCAGTTTTTAGGGCCACATATTCATCAAGCAAAATGCCATCCAGCTCACATTAAATTACTTAAACCATAAATCAAAAGCTTCACAATAAAAGTAAAATGTATATTAGTATTGACTGTCTATATTTCCTTATGAACCTCTGACTTTTCTTGTTCCTTTTCAGTTTTCTGTTTGTCTAACCAAATGCTTTTGACCATTTTATCCTTTGGTGCCAGCATAGTAACTCTTTATAACATTGATGCACTCATTGCAGGAAATACACAGAAAATAGGGCTGTAATCTCTCCTGTACACACTTTGCCCTACTAATAGGGACAGAATATTGGTGTTTATTATTTAGAGAGTAGTCAGCCTAAGGGGCTAGGTATGGCTAACTTGGAGCTCCTAGCATATCGAACCCTTGCAGTGCTGCTGACTTAAAACTCTGCAACTGAACAATAGTATTCATTTTTAACAATTGCAGACTCCAGCAATCAAGCCCTACATACAGCCATTTCCTTAGATCTTCTATTAGTTTCTCATGTTGGAAACGTGAATAAGAGGTCAATATAAAAACGTACCCCAGCATCACTACTGCCAACTCCAGAGCTGGAAGGATGGCCACAGCCACAGGCATACCTAGCTGGCATAGGATGATTATGACACTGAATCTGCATAATGCTTCTGGCTTCATTCCCAAAACTACCCTCTGTGCGAGCTCATGCAGGGCTGGCAGAGGATTACTCCATGAGGCACAGACAATACAGAAGGGCCCCTGTTCTTCCGCTCCTATGCTGATGCCTCCCATAACACATCATGAGGTCATGCAGACTTCAGACTGAAGTTTTCTGCCACCATCTATGACTAAAAATCCCTTATTCTTGTCATTGCCCCTATAAGCTCAATTTCAGAGAAGTTCAGTTTTCAGCATCTGAAGACATGAATATGCCAAGAAACAGACCCAAAGCTTCAGGTGCCTTTTCTATACTGCTAAAGATTAAAAGACGTTAAAGATTTTGTATATACCAGCTATACATCTGTTCTACTACCATCAGCCCCCAAAATACGATCCGCTATTACAAGATCGCTCAATTTTGACATGACCAGCTTTAGAACTGGGCATCAGATTTGCAGAAATGGTGTCAAGTAGTGGAATCCTGATAAATTTATTCAGTCTAAAAGTGCCTGGAATTGAGCACTTAAAATGGAAACAAAACAACCACACCTGACCTACACACCCAAAATCTCCAGAAACTGAACACTTTTCAAAAAAATATTTTAATTCTTCTTTTGATTACATTTCACCTGCATTCTATTTCAAAGCCTTATATTATTAGCAAAATTATGAGTCAGTCTCACATTATTTTGATCAAAAAGCGAAAGGTCTAAAATACTCCCCCTCTCTCTGTCTTTCAGCAAACAAAAGGTGGATCAAGTTTCCTCCACAGCAATGGTCCAGCCTCCTTTTTTTTGATGTTCTCCGTTCACCTTTCCCTGGCCAGTTCTGATGTGGCTGGAACCCACCCTTACAGACCTACATAAATTGCTTTTAGGACTACTATATGTTACCCTACTACAGGACAGAAAGTGCACCAATCCACTAGGGAAAAACGTGACATATCCACAATACCCATAAGCCAAATTTTTGTCTTCATTTATACGAGTAGGCAAAGAAAACCTTGTGACTAACATTCATGAACACAGGTGTTCCTAGACAGAAGCAGACCCAGCCTGTTTTTGTGTCCAAGCCTATCATTTGTACCTGCACAAGAAAAAGAGAAGAAATAGAGTATCATGCAACAAAAGAAAGTGGTATTTGCATTCAACGCCAAAGCAAACTGAAGCATCTGCAAACAGGAACACATTAGAAGCACCTTTCAGACTTCCACCTTCTTTGCTCAAAGAGGAGATCTGTCGTCCTGTTTGCTATTGACGTCTTCCTAAAACAACTTTAATTTCTCCTGCTATTTAATACATGTCAGAGCACTTGACAACACTCACAATCTCTATTAATCAAAGCCTCGGTAGCTGCCGCAGCCTGAGCGGGAGTGTAATCCTTAAGATTCAGTCCCCCCTCAAATCGGAAAAAAAAAATGGCGGTAGTTTGCCTGACAACAGGGTAAACAGATTATTGTGTTATTGCTGGCTGATTGCCGGAGTTATTTTGGAGCTCTATAATTCGTTTAAAGAGATTTTTGACATTTATGAAATGACTTCTATAATCAACTGACAGTGCAATATCCTATAATTGTTCAATTAAAAATGACTACTAGTGCATTCATTTATTAGCAGAATCAGATAATTGTCTTGCCACTAAAGAGTACTTCACACTTTGCGCATCAAATGAAAATGTTTGAGTATAAATCTGTGGCACAGCAGCCAAAGTCCTGGGGATTTTTCAAGTGAAGGTGTAATTATACAGGCCTCTGAAGTAAATATGGTTTCATGTGATAATCTTTAAATGGATTGCATGTGTCTTACAAGACACACTTCTGCATAAACTGTCACATCTGGTGAGATGGACATGAACAGGTTTTCAGTGGCAGGTGAGACTCCTGTGGTTTAAAACAGGGTCAGCTTAAAAATTGGCATCTAAATTATGGAGCTGATCTTGCTTCCCTCCACTCCTCCTGTTCCTGGGAGGGCACTGTTCTGCTGGAGGAAGGTAGCAAGGGGTTGGTGCACGAATAAATCTGTTTTACATGGGAAATTGGACTGGGATTTTGGTTATGGGTTTATGGAACCCATAAACTACACAACCCCAATCACATATGCACACCCATACCCTGGGCTCATGGGAGATACCAACATCATGAAATATTCGGTGATTTTCAGATATATTTGAAGTCCACTTGAGGTCACTCAGCACCTTGAAACAATTTCAGAATAGAGACTTTCTCTTTAAAATTGAACTTTTTAACTTGCATTATCCAAACCATCTGCTAAGCAAAATCACAGATCAATTTTTCATTAAATAATAAAAGCTCTGTACATCAAATAGGTAGAGATCATATGGAAAACTGTGCAAGCAAATCACCGAAAGGCAAGCAACGGCAGCAACCCCTTCACATATATAATGATTTTTTTTTATTATTATCATCTCTCTGTTTCTAAGTACAACCTTCCAGAATTCTTGGCTAAAATTCACAATTTATATTCAGATAATAATAATTAAAGAAATATAGTGCATAGTCACCAGATGGAAGATAATACTTAATTTGTGGCTGCTACAGTTATACTATTTAGTAATGTCATTTCAGAGTCTCAGCTGAGCTTAAGCACTGCTCCCCACTTCCATCCCTCCCCCACTGCACACCAGTTTGATAACAGAACACAACGCTTCCTCACCTCGCACTTGAGCTTTTCTCTATTGCCTTTCCTCCAATGATCTTCAAATGTTTTAATGAACCAATAATTAACAAGTTATTTCTTATACTGTGGCTTAGCCAAGTATTACTTTCTCCATGTTATGCAGGGAGAAAGCTGTAAAGTGGGGGAATTACTGCCAAATTTTCACTAGCAGTCCCGGGATTAGGGGGAGGGTAGCTGGCTCCCATCTAGACAGCGCCAACAGGGGAGCATCTGGAAAGCACCTCATTTTACAGCGCAGTGCCAAATAAAACCAATGAGCGGATGAAGCTGTGTGGAAGTGAGAGGGGGGCAGGCTTCAGCCAGGCACCCCCTCCCTCTGCAGACCTTCCCAAGCACGCTGGTGCTAACCAGGCATGCCAGAGCCCCATGGCAAGAGCCTACGCCAGCCCTAGATCTCCCCTTCTCCACTGTAATCACAAGCCTAGACTTCCTCCTACTTAGGGAAAAAAAAAAATTAAAATCAGTGTGCCCTCATATCAGATCAGCTTCCCTACAAAGCTTTGCAAATGACCCATCAAGGATATGCTGCTTCAGTGGCTGCATTTTTCTCCCTGTTTTCTCCCCACTCCCGCACCTTTTTTTGTTGTTTGCTGTTGTTTCAAACCCATTTTTCTGTGTGTTGTATGGATTTTAGAAAGACTTTTGATAAAGATGGTCCTGGCAGCTGGATGATAAATATTATTTTCTTAACCTGCCTGGCTTTGTCAGCCACCTGCAACTGCAGCCTGCCACGCGTTGGAAGCAGCTCATTAACTTTCCCACAGCTTCCCAGGAGTTTTCCTTGTTTTCTTTCACCTTGGGTGTGTGCTGCCTTCTCTGCGAACAGTTAACTACCCAAGCAGGCCGAGCGGGCTTTGGCACCACAAGCATAGCATGCTTCAGGCAGCCTCCCTGCTAAGGCTCAAAATCTCTCTTAAACACATTAAGCAGCCCATTTTGGATTGATAGTGCAGTAATTATTCTGCTTCACCCTAAAAACCATCCTGGGGTAATTGGCGCAGAGGAAAATTACCCAGAGTCCTCTGCCACCTGGTAGTTAAGGAACGAATCCAGGGAAAGATAAGTGAAGCAGGGAAAAAATCGGCACTTATTTGATTTTAATCTCACCACTTTGCAAGCATTTAAATTGCCTTAATCAGGTGGCTGGCTCCCAGCCTAGCTGGTAATCTGTTATCAAATTTGAAACTAGATTTTTTAAAATGTCAGTGTAGGCTGAGAATTGAAGTCTATTAACAGTTATGAGCCTCCCTCCTAAACTTCCATAATCTATGTATTAATGATCCCTTTTACAAAGCTGTCAAATATTACTTTATTATAACTATATATTAGTAACGTCAGTGTAAAAGCAGGATTTAATTATTTATTTTTTAAAGATAGGGGGGAAAAAAGCCAAACCCCATACACATACACAATGCCAACATTCTTAACACTGAAACCCGATTTTTCCGAGGCAATAACTTGAGTGTATGGAATAACCTTGATAAATGTAATTGAATTTTTCTCTGATAAGATTAACTAGTGGTAATTGTGAATGGGGAAGGTCTGACCCCCTACAAATGAGATGTATGACAAGCTGAAAATAATCAATTTTTTTCTTCTTCCCCCACCCCCCCCATCCCCATTAAAAAAAAAAAAAAACACACAACAACCCTGAAATAGTAATTTTGGGCCTGGCAGGATGAAGAATTTATGTCTGAAATGTTTTTGTATGTGCTGATTATCTGCTATCTTCTCAGTGTGTCTAATTGTGCTGAGCTCAGTTTAAAATGAGATCAACACATTTAAACCCCAGAAGGCTTAATTAAGGGAGGGACTTAATGCTTTACAAAAAAGGGGAATTTACGTCTTTTGAGAAATGTAGTATAAATTCTACCTGCAGCTTCCCTGACTAGAGTGCTCCAAAATGTTGCAGCTTATTGAATTGCTTTTAAAAACAAATACAAAAGACAGAACTTTAGAACTCATAATTGCTGGTAGTGGTTGAGAGCCGCAGTTCTTTTTCTCATGCTTACTATTTCTGTTTTTTGTTTCCACATGCTCTTGTTTCAAGCTGTCCTGATCAAGAAAGCAAGAATGCAATAGATAAAACAGGCTTGAAAACTCCATCATTCAAACTCTGTAAAGCACACAGCAGCTATGTGTTTTTCAGAGTTGAAGATGCCTCTCCCGTTACATGGAAAAACACACATGCAAATTCAGACAAAGCACTCCCCTACCTTACATTTGTTTCCATTAAGTAGAAAAACTATTGCAGTGGAAATTAAAATAGGGTGATGGGGAGGATTAATTCTTTTTAGTTATGTGATAAAAGTCAATCAAGTATTCTTTGAAAATAATGCTGCAGTTCATTTTTTTTTTCTTCCTCCCTCATTATCCTATAACTCTGACCATTGAACTTTAGTGCTGTAGATCAGGCTAAAACACCACTGACAACTGGGTATTCATATTCTTTTCATTGAATCCTGTGTAGGTTCTGTGAAAGACTCTTCAGAAACATAAAATCTACCGACAATGAAATTAATCACAAAGTACAAAAGAAAAGCAGCTGGCATCCAACTACTGAATAATGCAAAATGTGCAGATTTAAATTACATGTCACCGTTAATGTATACAATATATCTATATCTGCACACACACACAGTTGTGCCATAATCAGTAAATAATTTTTCACTGTCTACAAAATAAGTATTTTAATTCAGAAATAGTATATACCAAAATTACATCAAAATTAAATACCAGATGAGTTCATCATGATTAATGTTACTGCAGCAAATACAAGAAGGAATTAAGCTCAATAGGAAATGGTTGCAATTTAAAAGGAGAGTTAAAAAAAAAAAGCTTTATATGTAAGAAAGTTGTAAGTGAAACCAGTAAAAATCTGTGTCAAAATTTCTGCATATTCTAAGTCTTTAATTAGTCAACAGGATCAAATACAACAAGGAAAGGAAGTTGTTTGCTTCAATTATGTGCTCATTAGAACATGGATTACTTAAAAAGGAACTACCTGGAAAATTATAGGAGAAAATGGCTCATGAAGTCATTATTTTTATGCAACATTGTGGATAAATTATAGACCTGGACGCTGGCATTATTTTTCTTTTATACAAAAATAATAATAATAGAATTAAAGAGAAAACTGGAGTCCATAACCACTTGGACCTTGATTTCTGAAGTTTGCTTGCTCTGAGCTGCACAGCCATATATCCGTGAGAGCAAACAAGAACCCAGTGTACTTTATTTCTCAGCTTTTGACAACCTTTATTATTTCGTTTATCTGCTATTCATAGTGAGATGTAAACATCTTACTTCCCAGTGTGATCCTCATATCAACAGTGGGTCAGTTTAAAATATTGGGAATCAATACGTTATAAAACATCAGGCAGTACTAAAAAGACAGAGCTAGAGCAAATTCATTGAATGTCAAATAAAAAATAAACAAACATGGACAGATAAAAAAATGTAGCAAGATCATAAATAAAGAGACAAGGAATTAGAAATATATATTTCTAAAACAATGAGTTGACAGGGAAGATGTCCCTACGTTAAATACTAAGCCACTTAGAGCAAAGAAGATGATGAATTTCATGTAGGCACAGAGAAAATAAGTACTTTTAAATGAATCTCTTAATTTAATAGAAAACTTGCATGGTAATAGTGCTCATTACTATTACAGGAGCGATGAGGATGGATAATATGGGTAGAGAAAACTTGGTTCAGATTCAGCTTATTGTTTTGTTTTAATTTATTGGACCAGACATTTCAGACTGCCTGTGTAGAGGCAGGGTACAGCATTCACATCTTAGGCAAACAAACAGGCAATATGGACATCTTATAACACACGCCTGACGCAAACGAACCAGGCCTCCTGCTGTTCTCTCCCCTTCACAGACCGCGGCATAGTCAATGGTAAGTCTATAAGCAGAACCGATCTAAAAAAATTTCTTTGACAGAACCATTTTCCAATGCAAAAAAGTAATTTCATTTTAAAAAGGCAAAAAAATTGCTGGGAAGTTCTAGTTTAGAATATTGTTTGTTTGTTTTTAAAACTAGGGAAGTCCATACTGATCCTTTTAACACCAAAGTGATTAATTTCAGAGATACAAAAATATTTTGGTTAGATATCATAATTTTGACTATTTGAGAATTTCACATTATGCCAAACGTTGATGCAACAGCAGATATTTAATGAGATTCTATGAGATAAATGTATGTATATGCTGTATATTTTATAGAAATGTTTTGCCATGAGCAAAATGAACTGATCAGAAATTACCCAAGTCAAATTACAGACTACAGCTTCACTTTTTTAAGAACTTATTTCATGAGAAGACTTGATATTTTTTGTTTCAAAATCTGAAATGTATGTTTCTTATCAAACAAATTCTTTTTCTGACCAACCATGCTTACGAATATAACATATGTTTTCGTCATTCTCAAATAACTGTCAAATTTCAAGACATGTAACTAAAATAGACTAAACAAAAAAATAATATTAAAGCTTTAAAACACGAGATCTGCAGAAAGGAAGAAGACAGATAAGGAAGAGGAAAAGGACAAGGAAGGGTGAAAAGGGAAGAGCTGGAATCCAAGGGTTTGGGTCAGATCTTTGTCTACCTTAGAGAGTATAAAACATCATTTTCTTCTGAATTTTCCTACTATAAGACCTACTGGCTCCACAGATCAGCATTGTTCTAACTATGCATTCTATCAAAACAGAATAAAGCACACCAAAATATGAACTCATCTCCCTTATTTCTGCAACGTCCATGAAACATCCAGTCTTCGGGATCATTTTGTTCAGCCTTAAACATTCAGTTGTAATTTAGGTTTCAATAATTTTTTTGTTTCTTTATTTGGTTTGTGAAAGTTTTCTGTCTTTCAAGTGAAGATAACTTTTTAAGTGCCATTTTGAAACGAGAAGCTTCTTTTTTAAAATGAAAAAGTACATCCTTTCTGAAATAAGACTTTGCATCACAAGAATTAAAATGTTTTTGAATCTTCCTATTTCTCCTCCCAAATCTAACATCTCATTTTGACAGATACTATTCAAATTTACAAATAGATTTGCAGCATTCGTTTCGTCCCTTATAATAACATTCCCAGCCATTTTGGCAAATATACTATTAATCATGCATATACTGTCCCACACACTTAATATCCATCCTGTGATTTTATGGGAACCCAGGTGTTGAGAATTTATCATCAGCCATAGCTCACGGCCTTTCCTAAGGCCCTAGCACACAGCACCTGACTGGAAGAAACTACCACGAAGGCCAGGAGGAGTGGCTAACTGGTAAACTGGAAATGTGGAGGCCCAACAGAGGTAAACTAACAATGGAAGTACAGACAGTGTAGGTCATCCTTCACCGGAATTAATCTCTTACACCTCCTCTCTCATTCCTTTCATTGGAAGCCTGCAGAAAACAGCAACTCATTAATTGTGCCACCTCAGGACCCTAATTTTTTTTTTTATTACCTTCTTCTATCACTTGCTGCAACACCTTTTCCTCCACTCCAAAGTCTTTGCACAGAGCAAAAGCTCTGTTCAGCCAGCGCACTTGTGGTGAGTAAATGTGCATCTACAAAGAAAAAAAAATAATCACAGAAGTCAAGTATGGGACCCAAATCTTGCCATGTTTTCTGTGGTCTCTTGCATTGTTTCAGGGTCATGTAGCCCTTCTGGCCCTGGCCTTCAGATCATCAAGCCTACCTGCAGCCCATGAAACAAAGAACTTGCTTTCACTTGTTTGTCCTATTCCCACCTGCTCTGCAGTACTGCAGAAAGGAAAAAGTACAAACCGCTGGGGCTCTCATTCATTCTGTGCCACAAAATCAGCCATGAAGCACAGAATCATAGAATGGTTTGAGTTGGAAGAGACCCTAAAGATGTAAACCCCCTGATGTGGGCAGGGATATCATCTTGTGTTTCTTTAGTTAGAGTAGATCTGTTCTTTCTGGTTTGATTCCTTCTCTCATCAGCTCTGACAGTTTTGGATTTGGGCTCATACCAAAGGAGGAGAAGAGGGGGTTGAAGACAGGCAGCCTGTTTACAACTTGGCAAGCCAAACACTGTAATACCATTACAGTCCTATGGTTTTATAGCATGTCCACTGTGCTTCAATGTCCCCTAAAGTCCTCCATCTCGTTGAGTGCCAGTCTTAGTACGGCACTTTGCCTACACAGGGTATTTAAACCTGACACCAACTGGTTTCTTATCACACAGAAACGAAACAGACTCATGTTTCAGTGTTTTTCCTCACTTAAAGACTTTTTTAAAAACAATTTTTGAAAATAACATTGGTAGAGGGATGGTACTTGCTAGGAGCTGTCAGAGGAGTCATCCTTCCTGAGGTGTTGGCTCTGCTGAGGTTTGACCTGGCAAGTCACGGATTGCAAAGCAGCAGCTCCACCACTTGAAACGGGAAAGAGTCTTTCTAGAGAGACAAAAATGATAAAAATGAGATCATATTTCAGGTTTCTTGACACTAGAGGGCAAGCCCATTTTAGGTAACACTATATTTGATGAAGAATCTTAAATCTGTTTCCTCAATAGTGAGTAAACTGTGCCAACTTTCAGTCACTTGTGTCTCCTCATGGACTCCTCTGGTTTCTGAGGTAGAACAGCTTTGCTCAAGTTGGTGAAACTAAGAGGGCTGAAGAGAGCAGTCGCCAAAACCCTAGACCATAAGTAGTTACTCTCAGTGCCTATAAGGAAGACGGTGATATTAGAGATGGATAACAATCAGCTCCAATCCTAAGGACATTTTCCTTATCCTTACAGATTTTTTATTTTATTTTAATATTATAGACTTCTAGTACTTGTTATAAGAATATTGATTGCCCAGTGGTCAGCAAGATGGATACAGGATGGAGAGAGAGATGTGAAAAATGCTTGAGGAAATACTCTCCCTTAAATTAGCATCTCATCTAACCATTTCTACCCACTAATAAGAAATGAAAGCAGTGTTTAACTCATCTCTTGCTGCTTTGCAGGCTACTCCATGGTGCCTTCTTCCTTACTGAAAATCAGACACCACAGCTCATTAAGCCAGACTTTGAAATAATAAAGCTTATGGACTCCTTCACTTCTCAGAGGTTAACATTTCTTTAATAGAAGACAATGGTCTTGTGGTTAAGCCACAAACTTGGTGTCAGGGGACCTTGGTTACAATCCATTACACACATAGACTTTGGAAAGCCATATTACTCATCTTCCCTTAACTACATTTCAAAAAGGAGGGCCTAATAATTTTCCCTTTCTACCGGGATAGCACAGGGATAATCAAGGCACAGAATGGATGCTGTGCTTCCTACTAGAGCAGATTCCTTGGGATGAAGGGCTTGTGTCCAACCTAGAGGCATAAATCCTTTGGTGCTAATCAAAAGTGGGAAAAAAATCATAAATCACCTTCCTTCTGACGAAATTGTAAATTAATATGATAGCAGATATTGTAAGAACTTAGAACAAGCATATAAAATCAGACATATATACATTTATTTTGAAACCAAGTTTCACCTTTTTTCCAAACACTTGGTATGCAGACATTTTATTGAAAAGATGTGGGACTCAGAAGCTCATCTTTAAGATGCCTACTCTGATAAACACAATCAGAAACTTAGGGTTGGACTCAACTGCCTAGATCTGGTTGTAACATCATTTTAGTCACCCTATGGTACCCTACAAACCCTGCAACTGCCAGTCTGGAAGGACATAGGTCTCCAGTTTGTGCTTGGGTATATCCCATCTATATGTAGGTGTCCTTCATGGGCTGTAGTACCTAAAATAGCATTAGATATTTCTGTTTAGACACCTGAACCTCCCATCCTTATTTCCCCTAGCAGAAATATTTGGAAAAAGGGTAGACATGAAAGCTTCATAGCAGTTCTTTCTTTATGCTATCAAATCAGGACAAAATTCACCCTTGAAGTCTGTGATTACTGACTTCAGCTAAATTATCCAGAATTACACATGATGGAGTGATATGTATTTCCTATGTCACACCTATTAAATATTATCATAATACAGAATAACTACTTTGTGTACAACATTTGTAAACCTTGCCTTCTTTTGAAAACAATAGTTTCCATTTGAATATTATAATTTAACAGCAGAATGCTGTAGTTGTTAAGACCTTAAAAACTAAATCAGGCATAGAATAAACGTGTGCCACTACAACTGAGAACAGTAAGAGGGAATTCCACTATCTCGCTTCTGAATTGTGCAAACTACACTGCAGAATGTTCAGTTAATTCTTACATAACATTTTATCATAAGAAATTACAGCTTAACTACACTTGGCAAATAAACTTTCAAATCATTTGCTCTAAAGCAAAATATCTTCTTCTGAATTTGTGCTTATTCACCAGCTAATTAAAAAAAAAAAAAACAACAACAATTTGCCATGCACTTAATTCTTGTAGAAAGATGTGGGGGTTTTGTAACACAAAGACCAAAAGCATCTGAAATAACACAAATCATTGTTAAAGCTCCCTTAGTTCGAAATAACTTGACTTCTAACAGACTTCTTCTTTTTAACCATATATCAATTATTTGGAATTTGGTAACATAAGTCAGGTTTTAGACTGATACAGTAGTAGTCTGTTGTATCTGTGACAAGCTTTATACAAAGAATTGATCAATTTATCAACAGATTTGTTAGGAAAAATATTTTTCCTAATTCAATATAATTTCCTCCAACTTTGTCACTCAGTACAAGAAAAACTATCGCCATTGCTTGCAAAGCTTGTGGAGTTTTTACAAAAATAAAATAAGTACTAAGACTCTTACAAAGACTTTGAGTAAAGCTTCCATACGCTATTAGTTATGGGATGCCATGATTATTTGTGCATTCCAGATTAATGATGATACTCTCCATCTCTCTTAGAGCGTAATGCCTCTCTAATCATGCTATATATTGCTGCTCCTTAGAAATATTAATTCACTATAATGTCTCATCCAGAAAGCCATTTTCAGTAAGCAATGCCTACTCTGGGCACATAGTTGCTGTGAAGTCAATGTCATGTTTCTGGACTATTAAAGATCTTTTGCTACTGACGTAGTGTATTAGTATATAGTCTACAATAGTTGCTGCAAGCCATTAAAGAAAAGAAAAATACCTCTGACTTTTACAGACTGTACCATTTGTATGTTGCTCTACTGTATCCTTTTATTTGGAAAACAATTCACTCAAGATAAACTGTACACTCGTTTAAGGGGAGAGAACTGATGTCCTTTTGTTTCTGACTAAATCATCAAAATGAGGACAATCATACTACAGAAACATTGCAGAGAGAAGAGGAAATCTGTGTGTGGACCAATATTGAGCTAATATTGGAGACGTACCTTCCTGATGTTCTCCGTCTTCATCTATTCTTTGTGCAACATAGATTGCCTAGGAAGAAAGACCTGATTGGTTTGTTGTAGGAAGTATAGGATTCAGATGTATTTTGGGAGAATGAATTAATACGAATTTAAAAGGGGGATTCGATTACTGAACTTCAGATGTCCTTGTGAGTGTGAACTACAATGGAAAGTTCTATGTTGAATGGTACTTTTATCAAAGCAAATTGATTTGGATGGGTAAAAAAAAAAAAAAAAAGTAGTCTAACATTGGGGATAATTAAGTGATTTAATCAAAATGTTAAAGAACCCAAAACAGTTAGCATTCTCAGATCAGTATCTATTTTAGAATTTCCAGTCAAAAGATGTACAAATCTGGTACTATTGAAGAAATGCTAAAATTTCCCATGAAATGGAAATACCAGACCATCTAAGGGACCTTAATGCTTGTGCTTGACAGATGGAAATTGTGCTGCAAGTTCCTTGAGACAGATTCTATTTGCACCCTAAGGCTGATTGCGTGTACAAGCTCAAATATAGTTTTGAGATTGTTAAGGTATTTTTCTAAAAGAAAAGCTTCTACCATAGATTATTACACTTGACATGCTCTAGACAATCTAGGTAATCTATAAACAAAAGATAAAAGGAGCTTTCCTATCTCCTTCATACACACACAAAAAAAATATCTAAATTGTTTGTGCTTAAGACTTTGCCTTTTGTCTTCATTAGAAATTTGACTTATTGTGAATAGTAGGTTTTCTTGCTAAGTCTTTAATCGGTACTATAATGCAGCTATCGCTGTCTGAGGTGTAGAGCTCTTAGTTCCATCTTCTGTGCAAATTCAAAGCAACCAATAGATTAAATAGAGTCATATGCAGCCACACCAGCAACTGAAAGATGATGGTCAATCTACCTTCTGAATTGTGATTGCTGCCTGTTTGTGATCTGTCTGCTTAAAGCCCAACACCCTAGTCCACATCCTCAACCCCAAACTGTCTGGTTTATCACCTCTAATAAGACATCAGGAGAAGTGTTGGGCAAAAAGCCTGCTTTTTTGTGGGGGTGGATATGAGACAAGTAAAAGTAAACAAACAACTTCATGTTCTTTTACAAAATGTTCACAAAAAAAGATCAGAAACTTTTGGTCAACTATTGTGTCAAGTGGTCTGTGATTTAGTGAAGGCAGAGGAAAATTTGAGACGCTTAATTTACTTGTGAAACAGATCTGTGTAGATGATGCATGACTTTTCCCTTATTTTGTAAGTGCTTCTTTTTATTGAAAACCAGAGCTTACCTAACAATGAAAGCTGTGCAAGGTGGACTGACCATAGTCAGTCTTGGTCATCTTTCATTTGGATAATCATTACGAGAGAGATTTTCAAACCCCTGCAAACTTGTCAAAACTCAGACAACCAAAGAAGCACAATTTACAATTAAACATCTAAAAAAAAATAATAATCCATGCAGTGGGTAGACACACTACAAAGACAATAAAACATGCAAGAAAATTAAACCACATTTGTGTGACAAGATGACCTGCCCACATTGTGAATGACAGGAAAGTCCTTACAACTGTTTCCCTTGTACATGTAGTCTGTATTTATACTGTAATAGCTATGTTGTAGATGGCAATTCAACCACATTTTACTCTACAATTACACTTAAACAAATCCTACTTCAAGTTAATGTGCATTGGCTCTTATTGAGTTTGAAGATTCAAAATGCCCTTAGCAGTCGCAGGCTTCCAAAGTAATGAGGTGTCTGACTCATCTGAAAAGCATGTCACCTCTTCAAACACCTAAACATGGCTATATCTGTCTGTTTCTCAATACCCATCTTAAAAATCTATATTTGTCACAAGAAATTTTTGGATGAAAACAACACCCTTTGAAAACAAGTTCCGTAGCTGGGGTAATGTAGAATATATTAAACATCAACATTCACTGAGCTAATTTGCCAAAAATCCCACTCTAAAACAGGCATTTAGCAATAGGGCTATGACATTTTTCATCAAAATGATGTTTCAGAGGCACAAGTTACTGAATTCCTTGAAATCATGTTTCAGAACTTTAACATTTCCTACATTCTGTGGGTAAAAAATTCTCATCATTATTTTGTGGTTTGGGGAACTACTCTATTAATCAAGGTCATACCGAAAACGGTTGTGAAAGACTAGTAAAGGTCAATTTCCAGCTTTCAACCAAGTTTCTATACTTCTCCTGACATGAATATTCCACTTACACCCTTTAAAGCATTATCAAAAAGAAGCATTAAGATCACCACTGATATAAAGAGTCAGGAAATTCTTGGGGTTACTCCATATACAGAAATAGTATGACATTTTTTTCTGATGCAACAGAAAGGAGAAATTGCAACTCAATATATTAAGAGGATATAATGCTATATATAATAATATAAAGACATTGTCAGGTAAATATTAGGCCTTAACTGCAGAAGCAGCTTGTGCAATTCCTCAATATTGTAATCGCCAGCTTTATTTTCTTATGCCTAAGCAAAAGACTGCCTCTTTGGGAAATTTACTGTTTGCACTATTTATTGAGACAGTTCCAATTCCTTTTTTATTTGTTTTCCAAAAGTACCTATTTTTTACCTCTGCTGACCAGTGCAAAATCAGGACTACTAATGTTTATAAAATGCCACATTATTGTTAGATATCGAATCCAAATGCAAGCACTGCAGCTTCTAACAGATAGGAGCTTGATGGAATCTGTCTGGAGATTGCAGGTGTCCAGATTGTCTCAGCACCTACGTTGGTAATAGCCCCTGACACAGAAGACAGGAGGAGCTCAGCATTTCCAAAACTTTCTGAATCTTTGACACTTTTTAACAAGAATATATAAATACTTCTCTTGCCTTTAATTTTTATGAGCTTGATAATTATAAACTCTGGAAATCCAGGTAGTTACCTATTAACATTAAAATAGCGATCTGCTGCACATTGAACGAGAGAGGAGAAATCTTGTTGATTCAGTTCTTTTTTAACAGTGACTTGATCTAATGCTTTTAGTGCATTAATAGGATACTGATCAAGAAGGCTGAAGTCACTCTGGCAAACACAAAGAACTGATTTTTCATAGTACTTCAGCAATCAGCTACCTAGTACTTCTTTCTCTTACATAAAAATTGTTGTCAGTAAACCTCAAAAAGCTTCATTAAGAGGTAAATGTTACTATTCCTGCCCTGCACAGACACCCATAAAAATCAGTTCAAAAATCAGGGTTAGTGGCAGCTCTGGGAGTACAACCAAGATGCCCTGAACTGCAGAGCAGCACTCTGTCCATTGATAACTCTGCCTCCAAAATACGCTAACAATCCCAGGCAGCAAAACTCAGTCCAACACAGCCAGATGCAGTTCTGCGCCTCCTGAGCACAGACCCTCTGAGCCCGTTGGGGCTGTGGGCCATGTCCAGCAGGTAGAGCGGGGCAGGCAGCACCACCTGGCCCTTCAGCATGGGGTGGGCCGAGCCAGGTCTGCCGTTTGCTGGCCCTGGTTGGGATACCAGTGGCGACTGGAGCTCCGCTGCTGTGAGCTAGGAGGGAAGGGGAAAGGTTTCCTTCCTGCAGAATTCCTTCCACTAAGCTCGATTACTGCAGCATGGTGTGAGGAACGAGGGGGTGAATTTCTCTCTCATTGCTTAGCTGAGAGCAATTGCTCTATGTTAAAAAATAAATTTTCTTCTCACTTAAAGATTCATAACCCTAAGAGGAAGATGCTGTGCATGCGCTTTTCTGCTCCCTGTAAACAGCACACAACAGGCTCCTGTGTAAAACTGGTCTTGAGATTTGGTCAAGGTCAGTAACGTATGTACTGTACCCTAACTTTTTTCATCAAGAAATACATTATTCTATTAGATGGAAATTCACCCCCTCCTGGTGTTTCTATCTACATGTGAGAATCTTTGAGAAGTGTGATTAGAGAGAAACCTGCAGGCATATTAATAAATAAACTTCACATGCTGTTTGATATTAAGTAAACATACTGCTAAATATTTCTCCAGGGGGTTGTGATCTCATAACCCATGGACTTCTAATTTGGTTACCTGTGACATGCGGTTCTTACCCCCAGGGTTCCACAATGAATTAATTCTAAAATGTTGTGGGTTTTTTTTAAGTTTAACGTACCAAGATAAAATTAAATAATCAAACATATGTTCTTAAAAAAATTTGGCTCACTTTGCTTCATAGATAACATGAAGCATTACTATATTAAAAAAAAGTCATCTCTGCAACAGGGGATCCTCAGCCAGGGAGACACACATGAGCCTAGTGTAAGTTAAGAGGACAGAACCCATTTTGGAATAAGGATCTGCCTCACATCAGGTAGGCTTCCTCTCCCATCAGCACCATGTCCTCTGTTGTTACAACAAAAAGAGTTTTGGTTTAGGGAAACATGTTCGTCCATGTATTCACATATAGAAACATTCTAAATCCTATCTCTACATTTTTATCCATTTATTCCTTTCTGTAGAGGATGAAAATTCACCATGAAAATGTGTTTGTAGAGGTTTTTGGGGGTGGGATTTTCCCCTTGTTCGGTGAATCTTGATTTTGCAAGTGGTGTGTCAGCTTGACATTGATCAGACAGACTGGATTGCATATTATCCAGACTACAACTTCCCACAGTGGGAATGAACAGGAAATCCCATGATTTCAGATTATTTTTTTTTTCAACATGACAAGAGGGGGTGTGAAATCACAGGAAATGCAGTTCGTCGATACTGCCAGGGGAAACTGAAATGAGATATCCAACTCGCAAATTACTACTGAACCCTGACAATGCTGGCAACTCCAATTTTTCTGTTTGGTTAGGTTATCTACCAAAGAACTTTTCTGAAAAACAGCTAGATAGTAGTAATTTTCCTATTCTGATCAATTCTGCTTTAGAGTTTCAAAATTCTTTTTCTCAGCCTCAGTCTCCAGTAGTTTCTAACAGAGCAGAAAAGGACTGTAAGTGCTCTCTACATTAAATGCAATACAAATGTGGGCAAAAAATAAAACACATACCTTTGCCTCAGTTTTCAATTAAGATAACTAGGGAATTAACTGCAGAATGCTTAGAAAAAAAGTTTTGAAGTCAGGGGGAACTGATATAGTGAGCCCCTTGCCTTCATAAAGCAAAAAGCAGAATCATTGATAGCTACTTCTGAAAAGGAAAACAACAAAACAGAAATATCAAAACAAAACAGAAATATCAAAATCATAGATCTGGTAGTAACAATCTTTAACAATGTTTTCCAGAGGTAGGGCTCTACAATGGCAAATATTCTCAAGGAAAGAACCTTTGTAACTACAGAGTTACAGGCCTTTTATTTTGATAAAGCCAGCATGAGAAAAACACTTTTGAAAAAAAATTATAAAACAGGGTGCTTGCTCAGAGACCATTATTTTATCTCCTCAAAATGGATTTTTAAATTGATCTCAAACTAAATCTAAGCTAAAAGTCACCGCACCAAATAAATATTCAGTTTTTTTGAAAAAAAAATATTCAGTGGTTTTTTTCACTCCAAGTATTTGGCTTTTCTATATTTCACAAGGTAATTGAAAAAAGTGAGAAATTTTTCATTCTGAATATTTTATTTACTTTTGCTCTTTTTTTTTTAGGAAGTTGGTCAATGCCCAGCATCCCATGAATAACTATTGCTTTGACTTGAAAGGCACTTCTATAAGTAAAACCTTTCATACAAGCCTTCAAACCACCTTTTGGGACAAACACACTGTAAAACAGCCTGCATTTGTTTTACTACAGAACTTAGGGAATGTAGTGCTATGAACTATAGGTGCACCAAGCATTATAATTTTATATTTTTTATTCCACTTTGGTGAGGCAAAGTAACTATTATTGCAGTGTTTCAGATTGAAAGCTGAGGAAACAGACTTTAGTTGAGATGACCAACATCACACAGGACAGTCCAAGAATAGAAGCCAGACGGGCTGATTAGCCCAGCGAATTAACCAAAAGACTCTCCTGCTCCTAGAGAGAACATACAGCTATCTCAAGATAATGAACATTTTGATATCACATGGATTAAAATTTGGTTGTTTGTGAAGGATTTTTTTTTCAAATTTCAGGTTTCAGAAAGACTCCAAACACTTGACATATGTTGCATTCAGTTCTCTAAAATGTTTCTTTTGGAAGAAAAAAACCCACTACTCCATGAGTCTAACCGAGTTTGCTTGTACAAAAGAAAACCTATGTAGTTCTCCAATCATTCTCTAGCTTTGCTTCTGAATTTCCAGTTTCTCAAGATGGACATTTTTCCCAAGATGGGAGAATCATGTCATGTATGTCACTAGTTTAATATTTCTTACCTCGGTCTTGTAAGAAGAGTTAAAAATTTCCTTGAAAAAAATAGATGAGATATAAATGTATACATGACAGAATCAATTTTTCTTTTAGCTAAAGGGCATAATATACAGCAGCGTGTCTCCTGCTGCTGAAGGGAAATTATTGGAACATCATTCTACTGCCCTGTGAATGGGGACTATCAAAGAGCTTAAAGAAAGGAATAGTTACCAGGGAGAGAGGGAGAGGACAGGAAAAAAGTTTAATTGTTTGACTTACCCCTATACTTCCCTACACAAGAAACCTGATGTCTAAAAAATACGTGTAATCCATGCAGACTCATACATCCTTGACTCTTATAAGAAAACAGAGCTGTGCTTATGAAGAATTTGGCTGCAAAGCATTTCCTCTTTTTGCTGGTAAACTAACTATACTTTGACTTTGGAAAAGGGGCAGAGGAGTCTCCACATTCATCTCTTCTCAGTGAGGTGCAGCTAAATATCCCTGGTCTCTGGAAAGGCAGCCTGGGAGCTGGGAGTCAGAGCGCCGCTTCTTCTCCATCACAGCCCTCATTTGCAAGGGCTGCCTGCACCAAAGCCTGGGCAACGCTCACCATTCCCAGGGCTCTGCAGGAGTAACTAGACTGTGGCCAAATAAACATTTTCATTGATGCCACACAAGAGCACACTCCTATTTCACTCTGCCTCCATATTAGCTCTGCAGTGCTGACAAGAGCAGAAAAGCACTGGAGACTTTGTTTTGTACAGTGTAGCAGCTGTGTGTCTCTGCACACATGCAGAAAGCAAATATTTTGAGCTGGATGATGTTACTTATACACAGCCACCTTCCAGAGAACGCATGGGCTTCAAGGCTTGAGGAGGACATGGGGACAAAGAGGGAGAAGAGGAGAAGTAGAGCTGCCCATTTTGCTGGCAGCACAAAAAATATTAACTAAATTGCTGAGATTTCAAATGGCACTGTGTAGTTATCACTGTAGAAGCTTGTGAGCTTTTCTATATTGGGCGCTTTTCCCTCAGGGAAGGGACACCATGTAGTTTTGTGCATATTAATGTTAAGCATACTATGTTTGCTTCCGTATCTTTGCAACTATTAATATGAAGACTTGCAAACCTCTACCAGTTGAAGATGATGGCAGAATATTACCTTATTAAAAGTATCTAGACAAAAAGATATAAGAAGTATCTAGACACTTAAGTCTGTAAACAAAAAAATGTTCTTAAGTCATCTGAAAATCAAACTGCACATACAAGGCATAGCATGAATTGACAGCTGGGGTTTGGGTGACAAACCGGACAAACTATATAATGCAGAATAAAACCCCCAACCTTTTCTAGGCACAGAAAACCGGGCAGAGACTGGCAACAGCTCACTATGTAGCAGAACACACCACTTAAGATTTAGAGGCTTCAACCAGGTAGAGGCTGTGACTAAAGTAATGTTTGATAATCAGATTGTGTGTTCTGCACCACGGTTATTTAAATAGCGCAACATCAGCCCTAACCACCAATCTGATACAGGTTAGGAGCATGAGCCTACCTTCTCTGCAACCAATGTAAAGGAAAGTGAAAAAGTAGAACAAATACCTTTAATTCAAGCATTTATTTCATTTCCCATAATACAGAATGAAGAAAGATTACATTAATAATTTTATTTATTCTGGGTTTATTCTCCAAACAGCTTGAGAACAGCTTCCCTCCCCCTGAGGAGGGGAAGTGGAGAGGGAGGTGCCAATCCCTTCTTCCTTGTATCCAGTGATAGGATGCATGGGAATGGTTCAAAACTGCATCAGGGGAGGTTTAGACTTGACATTAAAAAGCATTTCTTTACTGAGAGGCGGTCAACACTGGAACACGCTTCCTAGAAAGGTGGTCGATGCCCCAGGCCTGTCAGTGTTTGAGGCATTTGGACAATGCCCTTAGTAATTTCCTTTAACTTTTGGTCAGCCCTGAAGTGGTCAGGCAGTTGGAATAGACAGTCATTGTAGGTGCTTTCCAACTAAAGTATCCTATTCTATTCTAACAAGTACTCTAATTCCATCCACCATGATTTTCTGATCAGGTTGAATACTAATTCAACTGGAGGAGTGTTAGGTAGAAGGGGAAGAAGGAAAAACTCAGGAAAAATAATTAAGTGGAAAATCATCAATCCTCCATTCTTTTTTTATCACATCGTCCAATACTTTCCAGTACACAAGTGCAAATAAACTCACATTCCAACAGAATTTCATAGGCATTTTGTGTGGACGGTTTTTTAGAACACACCTTGTTCTTCTGTCATTCAAATTAAGCCAAAGAAGAATTTCAGACATGACAACCTATTTTAAAAAGAATTTAACCATAATACTTTGCAGCAGACCCCCGTTCCTACCAGTCACTAAATAAAATTAAATAAAATATTAAAAAAAAAACCAAACAAACCAAAAAAAAACCATAACAAACCAAACCCCAGCAGTGTGCTAATGAAGTTCAAAGCTATACTAAACTTTGCATTTCCTGGTCATCTATAATAAGCAGGTCTACTAATGGCCCTGTTTTAGCATTGTGCTTCTTTCAGAGTTTTTCCAGTGACAATTCATAAGAAATAAAATTTAATGAATCTCCAAAGCTGTAATTTCTTGACTTATTACATTAACCGGGCCTCTCAGCTGATTGGGAATATTGAGAGAATCACAGAATTCATTAAAGCCATTTACTGTATAATGGTAGATGGCTAAGATAGATCCCTACTAATGAGATGAACATTAATTAAATAAATGTTAGAAGTGAACTGTTTAGCTGATTTAAAAAGCCTGGCAAACAAAGCTCACACTCTACAAGTCTGAATTCTGTTGATCAAGAAGCAGACCAGTTTATTTTTTATGGGGAGGCATGTAGCCAGCAGGTCTGGCAACAGTGACCAGCCTAAACCTGTAAAAGCCAACCACACGCTTTCCAAAATGAAAGTGCAAATTTTTTTTGTTGTTGAATTATATATTAGAAATGGAGCTGAGCAGTTAATCATCTGTAGCATCAGCAAAGATCCTGTGTAACTACAAAGTGAGATCAACCTCAAAAAAAGAAAAATGAAAACAGCTTTAGAATGAGGTTCCCTTCCTGGCATCTGCAGGTGGATTTAATGACCTAAATAACAAATAACTGCAACATTACAAAATTAAAACCTAAAGGAAAGGCTAGTACCCAACTTTAAAACCATATCTTCGCTTTATATTATTGTTTTCCTTTTCCGATACTTTTTATCTATTACCTAAGCATCAACCATTTCTTTTGTATCAAAACAAAAGAGAGACTGATTAAACCATTATTCACTTAGTATCTGGTTTAGGTTTTACAAGATGCCTTCAGAGACCCCAAGGATGGTGTTAATTTTTAGCTGATTCCATTTTTTTATTTTTTTTTTACTTCAGTCCACTTTTGAGACAACAGCTTGGACAACATAAAAATTCAAGCTTTTTAGTTCCATAAGGCCCATTTTACACTAAGCACTCGAAGGTGAAAAGAGCATACATCTGTTAGAATGAGATTATAGCACTCAAAGATTTTTCTATAGATAGGCACCAGCATAAGGTTTAAGAAAAATATAAAAATCACATACAGTCCAATGATAGGTGGATTTAAATGAGACAACAATGTGGCATTACTGAAAGAACAAAGGAGGTAAAGGAAGAGCAGGGAAGTCAAAACTTTAAGGTGAGGCTAAGCAGTGTAATGTGTGAATTACAACATGAGAGAAGCAGCTTGTGCTGTGACTTGAAAGTAAGTTATGATCTAATGACCATGATTGTTAGCAGGCTCGGAAGTTACATCTAGCCACTGCATTTTGACTGAATTAGAAAGGGATTACACAGGTTTAAGAGGTGCCAAGAAGAAAGAAAATGCAGTAAACATCTGTTTTAAGCCTGAAAAATTGAAACGAGGGAATTTTCAAGGGGATCAGGAGGAAGCAGCAGCAAGATCTGCAAACAAAAGGCTAGTGGAAGGAACAGAAAAGCAAGCACTCATAGCTCTCTGCACCTCTTTGCATAGAGACTTTGGTGTCTGCTGTTATACAATGGGATGCAAAAGGAAAAAAAAGGGGGAAACCTCAGAGGAAGAGAGATTTGTTCAAACCTTACCCTGCTTCTGGGAAAGGAACTGCTGTCCAGGGTTATGAAAGCCTGAGAAGTAGAGATTTTCCTTGCAGAAGGCAGAGCAATGGGACAAGGTACGTGTCCCTGGAGACACATTCAACAAGGACTTTCTTGGTAGTAGGGCCCAAATTAAATCTTGAGGTCCAGAATGTTTTAAAACCTCAGTCAAGCCAAAGTATGCTACATCAGCAATAGGAGCTTGACTTTCAGCAAGCTTGATAGTATTATGCATGCTCTGACTCCTCCTTCCCCAGGAAGACATCCTCTGTTAAAGCCCTTCTTTTCTAGCCCAAAGAAGAAAAAGCAACAGTACTTAATTTTGAAAGTCTTCATTATAACCATTGCATAGCAAGTTTCTGTAAAACAATTAACATTGCTACCATTTGGAAGACAGCCAGTTCAGTTGCATGTGGTGATGTGTGTTTTATGTAGATAGCACCAAAGATGCAGTAGAAATATACGTGAGGCCAGCCAGGTAGAAAAAGACTCCATCCAGAGCACTGCTGATAGGGAGGGGGAGTGGTAAAAGAACAAAACAGTACAGTATAACCCTGGCTAATTGGGTGTGAGGCAGCTCATTTTGGAAGCTCAGGTGAGCCTCCTTGTCTATTTAATGGAAAGAACTTCATCAACCAAGATTAGCTGACTCAGGATAATAATGAAAATAAGCAGACAAATAAACCAGTTTTCCATAAAAAAAGCAAGGCAACTCAACTTTTTCCCTCTGATAGCATCCAAAAATTTCAGGGAAATATGACTTTCAACATGTTAAATCACATATAATTATGCCTATCAAATTTTGTCTCACAATCAAAATAAAACAATATTACCTTGATCCTAATTAAGAACTTCCACCTTACTGTTTTTTTTCCAAAATATGTTTTTGACTTAACATATTCCTGCAAGGAGTTTGAGTTTCAACAGAATGGCTTTTTCTGACCAATATACACACATGTATATGTATCAGAAGACATCTCACGAAGTTATCATTGTCATTCAATAATACTGAAAAATGAAGTCTATGTATAACACGTGCCATCAAACTCACCACTACTACATCACCTACATCTGGTGACATTTCTTGGAAGCAACAGCAATTTTAAAGGACTTATTTAAGCAACCTGCCACTTAAAAGTCCACTTAACATTTTATGTCCAAGCCAGTAAATACCAGGAAGGAAGTTTTCCTCTCACAGGTGTGCTGGTCTGAAGAACTACAGGCAGAATTGAGAGGATGGGCCATTTCTGTGATTTGAAAGAGCTCATTTGTGCTGTTCATCCTTCTAGCACTCATTCAAGCCCAGCCTGAGCTTAGTATCTCCAAACAGTTATATATTGTAAGCGTGGGAAATCTCGGCTGGGCTGCTACTGTACAGGTATCCAGATCACAAAACTGTTATCTGTGCAGGCAAGAGTGGCAGATGTGCCAGCGGCTGTGTTGTCGTCCTTCAGAGGTCCCTCCAGAAGAGCACTGAGACACAAGATTCTATGAGGAAACTTATTCTGACACTGCCTGTTCTGTGGATAAATAGAGAGCTCCAGAGTTGTCAATACAGCACTTTTGCTACCACTCGATTCAGTGCAAAATAAATGAGGATATTTTCCTCTTGCAGCATGTATTAAATCCCATTAGCATTAATGAGAGTTGCACGTGAGTTTGGCAGGGAGTATACACAAAGTGCAGAGCAGACAGTTTCCAAATTCTCAGCCCTCCCTTATACCTTTCAGCCATCTTTTCTCTGTGAAAGCCTTACTGTACAAAGTCCAAAATAAAAATAGTAAATGAAATTACTGCACCTACAGTATGTTAAAATGATGGGTTGGGATGAGGAGGGAGGAATCCAAGGTGCTAATGTACAAATAATTACTATGCTCACATTTAGTGAAGTGTTACCAGTTAAACTCCCAGACAACACTAATATAGTAGGAAAGCTTTGAGTTGGCTGAGCAACTTTTCACAGCACACTGGTAAAATAATAAATTGTGCTATGACCGATAACATTCAATAATTTTTCTGATATATTGCTACAGCCACTTTTTCTACAGTATAAAGCTCGTATTTCTCTGTCATATTAGTAATTTCCATATTGCATTTCAGGCTCCGTCTTGGAGTTAGTAGGGAAAAGTACATCACAGCAGTAACAAAAGGAAGCTGACTGTTCTTTAAAATAAAAAATAGAAAAAGAAAGAAGGAAATGTCAGGATTTTTTTTAAAAAAACTTTCACAATACACCAACTGATGCCTACAGGAAAAAAAAAAAAGAAGAAAAAAACCAAAACAAAAAAAAAAAAAAAGACAGCAGCTGCTACAACGCTGCTTCATTAAAGACCCAGCAGAGTAAAAGCCTTGGATCCATTTTGCCTTTTTCTTCCTTGATGATATCACTAAAGCATTAATGGAATCCTTACACTCCATTGGTACAGTATGAATTTATCTACAGTGCATTCTTTATTGGTTTGAGTACAGATAGGCTATTTTTGTGTATGGGGAGATGTGGAAAATGGGGTTGCCTGCATCTTTTAAAGAAAATACATTCCTCATTAACTGAAAAATGAAAAAAGTTTAGTACAAAATAAAACAATATTGATATTCAAGTTAGGTTATAAAAATGAGTGAGAAATTCATTTGGAACTTAACTATTATAATAACTTTTTTGACTTGGCCCTAGATTATCCATGCAGTCTCTATTTAAGCTGGCAGTACAAGACGTGCCATTGTTGTCATGGCTGGCAGTTCATGTTAAATCATATAAGCCAAAAAGAAAAAGTAGCTTGATTTTAAGGGACATCAACTTTTGGAACTATTTATTACATAGAACCATAGGATGATAATGTCCATTTCATTACAAAACTGCAAACATTTTACTGATTAATACCCACTTAAAAATGTATTTATTGACATATTTTTATATGTATTGAGTAAAGGCTAGGATAATTCTTTCTACAACATCATTAAGTATGATTTTTAGCATATAGAAATACACTTTTTGTAAAAAACCAAGGAATCAGTATAATCATGTACTGTATTGTTGAAAAATCCATGTGAAAGGAAGCTACTATAGATACCAGATAGCATCTGAGTGGAATTTTCCACCCATAATTTCATCCTGAACTTGGCAACCCAGTTTCCATTTCTAATTCCCTAAGTCCTTCCAGTCATCAGTACCACTTGGTTTTCAGGCACAAGGAATGATCACCCTTTAGCACCCCTTTACATACTATAAAATTTAAGCACTAGATGAGGATTCTGCCCTGATGTTGTACTATTAATGAAGTCGAGAACAAGGAGCAGAAGCCAAAATCCAGTCAGTCCTTGCATCTAGTTGACAGCAAAACAACTGAAGCAAAAGGGGTGGAGGTGAGGAAAGGAGAAAAAGAGGAGGCAGAAAGGGGGCAAGTCTTATACAATTACGTTCATGCTTCCTAATAAAGTTTACTAGTGGGTCCTCAGGAGCATAAACAAGATAAGCAGGTCACATCAACTCTTCTATGTTGAGGAGCAGAGATGTAACGATGAAGTCTAGTAGAGCAATTCTAAAGACTCTGGTCTTTTGTCGAAAAGGACAGATTTTTACTACTAAGCCTCCCAGTAAAAGCTGCCATCTTACAGGCTTTTCACTGGTTTAGCAGATGTAGCAGCCTGGCTTCCTGGGGCCCTAGAATATGCCAAAATCCACAGGAGAACCATGGATGTTCTGCTGCCCTAATTTGCACGCTTAGCCTGTGCTTGAGAGTGGCTCTGCTTTTTTAGCCACACAGTGCTGGGGAGCATTGACCCCACAAAGTCAATACTGAGTGACACAGGAGCTTAAATATTTTTCAGTGTTTTAAGAGTTTCAAATTTCCAGTATATGGGAGAAATTCATGACAGCGAACATCTTATTTGCTATCATACAGCCAGCATCAGTTTTCCAGGTCCTAAATAAATTACAGAGAGACATATCTATGCTATTGCCTAAGGAAATGGCAAGAATCAGTGTCAGAGCAGATCTCAAAATACACAGAAACAAGCCAGTGCATGTAAATGATCACTTCAGAGGGCTAAGTCTAGTAAACGAGATCCTTTGTACCCATGAATAATGCCTCAAATGTCATTGCAACGAATTGTGAAAACCACAGGTTGAAAAAGTCACAAGAGGTTGATTTATTTATCCAAGGGCTTGTCTGTATAAGAAGATTTACTACAAGGCTTTGCTGTAACTGCTTTGTACTAACTGGCCTGCCCAGACTAACAGCTGTGTTTACAAAGTCATGCAATGAGAGGACATGAAGAAAGGGGAGGGAGAAGAAGGATGCTCTCTCATACATGAGCACAACTACATGACCAGGTAACCCACTCTCCTCCGCATTACTGCCTAGGGCATTTCTGGGATTGGCGGCCTACAGGCATAACAACACAAGTTAAGGAGAACCGATTGCTTCTTGCATCTAAGGGTCAACATCCCCATCATCCTCCTTGCCATTCCTCCAAGTAGATGTTATGGTTCTCAGACTCCCAGCAGATCAGCGTGAATGCTGCACACTGCCATATGGCAGTGGTGGCAGTTGCTAATGTGCGATTTTTTTATGATAGGCTGTCACCAAACAGCAGCAGCATTCAGGACAGCACCTATGACACCACCAGACTTTCCTCATTTTATGATTTGTGAGAGCAGCCATGGTAACTACCACTGCTTGTCTCTGCTTGCATTTCCAGATCCTTTTTGGTGAAAGACGTGGAGTGAGTAGTGGCTTCAAGAGCAACAGTTTTCTGGAACAGCCTCTCCCCACAAAGCTATTTCTGGGCTCATGAAACAAGCACCAGCTGTCACTGCAGAATGGTACCACAGAGATATTATGCCCAGGAACAGCTACAAAACTTCAGCCTGATATAAATATTTCCTTTGATGTCAAAGAAAGTCCATAGTTTACGCTTAAGCTGTAGCAACAGGGTATCAGCATGAGAACTGTATGAGCTGTGAGCAACACGCAGCTGTGGCTAGCCAGTTGCTAGCCCTGTTTACTAGCTGCAGATCTTAATGGCTGGACTGTTAGAGTGGAGATACAAACTGCCCTTTTAGAGCTTACTGCTATCTATGTCTTGCAAGACTTACCATTCCTTGGGAGGACAGTGACAGTTTACATTTCCCCCAAGTTTATTTGCAGAAGATCTTGGAGTTTATTAAAGGAAAAAAAGTACTTCTACACTGTACTGCATAACCATCATCTATAACAGTTGATCTGCAAAAAAAAAAAAAATCTAGCTTGTGTTACAACTGCACACTGGTTTCTGCTCACAATCTACCAGAGTAATGGGCATAACTCATCATTAGCTACAGGCAGCTAAGAAGTCTCTGTCGATGAAGCCTATACCCCATCTAAATTCAATTCCTGCAGGATGACCTGTGCATATTTTTTGAGGAAAGAATATTACACACTTCAGATATTTGCCTTGTATTACAGTTTCTGCTGCTTGTTGTGGCTTGAATCGGTGGCAGAACATGCACAGGTTCCTCAACATAATGAGCCAGAAGAGGGCTTCAATGAATTGTGACACTGACTTAAGAGTAGAAACTAAAAGAATTCTAGAATTAATCAAAAGTCCATTTTTCTAAAGTGGATGTGCTGTGTAAACAGTAAAGGCTTGAATTGAAAGTCAAGAGACAGTTCAGCTTAGACTGTTTAAAAAATAAAATAAAATAACCAGCAGCCAACTGTCATTTCTGGCCACAGAGTTTTCCCTTCTATGGCCAGTCAAGCCAAAGGACTAAGGACATTTGCCAGGCTGTGAAACTTTCATGTGCAGTTGGAAGGAGATAGCCACAGTTCTGAGAGCTTCAGAGAGGGCTTTATTTTGAAAAGTTAGGATTATGTATGGTTTAGATATATTTTATATCTAAAACTTTAGAACTTGTGCAGGCATGTTAAAAATTAGCTGTACTGTTAATTCAGGTTTTCAATAAATTTGAAGCATATTGGGAGTTAATGATGTTAATAGCTTTGTGCAATGTGTTTTCTAGCTATTACTTCAACTGCTTTTTTTAAAATACATTTGCAGTGATAAAAGTCACCACTCAGATATTTATACTGATAAAAAAGCCTTACCGATAGCAAATTTGCACAGACAATCCAAGTTAATTGTTCATTTGATTAAAAGGCACTATGTGTATGATAACTATAAGATCTTATGGTCACACTGTGATTCCCAAGCAACACAGATGTGATAAGTGCTCACTTTTAATCTAGTACAGTTAGTGCATGCACCAACACCATATTAGAGGGGGACATGTTCAAACAGATTAAGTAACATCAACTGCTTCAGGATCCCCAATATCAACAGGAGTGGATGGTGCTCGATTGGAGAGAATGAAAGAATACTGGGGAAAAGAGATGTTCTAGTATTGTTAGCCTAGTTCATCCTCATCACTTTAATGTGTTGGGAGAGGCGGCAATTTAGAGGAAAGCGGATCAAGAGTTCAAAAACCAGTAAGATTTCATGAGATTTACATCCACCCTTTTAAGGAAAAAGTATCTATCAGGTGTGAGTCAAGCTATGCAGACAGCAACTTCTACAGTTAATGTAATGATCCCCTACAGCCTTCTCTGATGTCAGGCAGAACTTTCAGGGACTTTTCCATCACAGCAATGTCTTAGCCATGTCTCCTGTCTATCAAAGGGTTCATGGCTCCCAGGCACTACATCAATACAACAGTTGGTATCGTCCCCCTCATAACCACTGTGCCATCACACCTTAGACAGCACTATCTGGGCGTGATGCCCTGTAACAAAATTCCTTCCAGTTCATCTCTGGATAGAGAATGGATGATGCACCACCAGGAATCCTGTTTCCATCTTTTTAGCTCTATAGCATGTGTTTGAACCCCACACAGCACAGCATTGTGCGTATGGCCCTACTTGACCAATAGCTTGGTGTTGCCCACAAGCTTTTTATGCCACTAGATCCAGGCCTTCACATCTCCAGAAAAGAAGAGACCCAGAACATTAGCACAATTTCAGCTGGAAGCTGAACAAAGAGAGCATAGTACAGAAATAAAGCATGAAATAAAAACAGAAATAGCGTGCTTGCTGGGTACGCAAATTCCTAGAGCACAAGCAAAGTCTGTGTACTAGAATTTAAACTGAGAGGTGATATCAATACTTCAGAGCAGTAAAGGACTTACCTGTAAGTACTGTAGTTAGAATATTCTGGATACATGCAGAGATACAGCTGTATGAATGAAACAGTACATATTCACAACATTAAAGACTATATTATAGCGCATATGCAAAAGAGAACTAAATTAAGGTTCCACTGGCACCTTTAATTCTAGCACTTCCATTATATATATATTAGTTAAATCAATCACTGTAATTACTGTAAATATAGCAACTTAGCAAAATTTTGTAACAGAATAAAAAGCTGACTTTCAGGAGAAAAGTCTTGCGTCATACAAGATTGTAAATAAAACACTCCACAGCTATGCAACTTCAGAGAAAGAACTGTGGTTCACTTTCTCCAAGGAATTACCCAGAGCACTTTTCTCTTGACATTCTCCTGCATGAAAGTAATCTCAAGGCTGCAACAAATGCTTCCTGAGCTCAGGGAAATGCTGGCATAATTCATGGTACTGAAAGCCACCATGCTTATGTTTTCTCTGGGTTGAAGGCATATGTCAAGACTCATGCACTCAGTTGCATTTAGTGAAACACCTCCTCTGTTTTTCCCTATAGTTCTCACAATGGTATTTAGCAACTGTATTTCCTACCATCAGCCTAGGTACAACTTACTCCATGTCCTTACCAATGTAATTGCAAAAGTCATCCTTCAATCCCTTGCTTTTATACAGTCAATCCTTAGCCAGAATTGAAATGATACGCTCATAACAATCTTCATGTACAGAACTGCCATGTACCTCCAATCTCTTCCATAAAATCTCAGTTCTGAAAGATAATACAATAGACAATACTGAAGAAACTGTTGCTGACAGAAATAAGTTGTTTGGGCTTTATGGTAAGATTTCTTATGGGATGATACTTGTGCAGTAATGCAAAACCGGTTCAATACCCTTTAATCATGTAATGTGATAAAACTATAATTTTTTACAACATTGTGTACATCTGTTTATTAAGGGATATGAAGAATAATGCATCCAACAGAAGTAGAACAGAAACTTGCAGAAAGCTTTTACCTGGCCCAATGATGACAGTAACACAATATGCTTTAGTCCTTCCTTACTTTTAGATTTAAAGCATTTATCTATGTCTCTTAAACATTAATAAAGAAACAAATCATATGATCCTGGCCGAATGAAGCCAAATAACACGTAAACGTCATACATGGGCTAAGACCTCAAAATGAAAATCTTTGTCAGACAGATGAAAAAAGTGCAATATACCCCAAAAAAACCTCTCACATCCAGGCAATTTTGGCAAAGTGAGAGGGTGTTCCAGAAGCACAGCACTGTCCCTTGGCCACCACCTTATCATCCCACCAGACACTCCCAGTTATTAATATTCATGAATCTACATAATAGTTTTATTTTCCCTTTAGAAGTGACAGATGAAGAGATAAGAAATAGCATCTTTTTAGGTCCAGTCTATAAAGAATGTTCTTTGTCAGCCGCTCGCCCTCTTTTCCAGTGCAAATCTCTGTGCGCTATAGTGCCACCAGAAGCAATAAAAATAATATGGAAGATGACAAGCTTTTGGTCATGAGGCTTTTCAGCATCAAGACAATGTTGTGTTGCATTTTCAGCTTCTACCCAGAATACTCTTAGCAGCTCTCAAAATACAAAAAGAAGAAAGAGGACGTTGCCAACCCTGCGACAGTTTAAAAAAAAAAACTGAAAAGAGACTAAACAAATTAGACCTATTTCAAGAGGGTAAGAATGATCTTTCTTGAACTCGGAGGTAGAATTCGAGGTGTGGAGCAATATTTCTGCTTTTTCCCAATCCATCAGAGGAAACTGAAGTAGCCAACAGGAGCCTGTAGCTGGCAATCCTGTTCTCTAATAGCTATTATTCAGACAACAAACAATTCCCACAATCAAGACTCCTGCTCTTGTGAAATTATTGAGGAATCCTTAACAACTGTAAGTGACTCCAGTTTTCTAACTGATTTGAAAGGTATGACCTAAGGTAGCAAACTGGTAAGAAATACCCAGTTAAGAACAACTCTAACAGGTAAGGATAGGGGTTCAGCTGCATAATATATTAATGCAATGACTTCATAATAACATGTTACACTCAAGAAACAGTTTCTATAGTACTACTGACTGCCTTTTTTTTTTTTCTCTCCAAACAAGCACAGAACACCAAAACATCAGTGACTGATAGAAGCACTGTTTCTGAAGAGGAAATAAGCCATTTTTTTTTTTTTTTGAGAGGAGAGAAGAAAAGGTATTATTTATTGAAAAACAGAAGGTTAGGAATCAAGTGGTTTTGTGACACTTTTACCTTAAAGATCAGAATTGAAGTTATACTTTAGGTCTTAGGTGAAATGAGTTTGACTGATTAGGTCCAGTTACTAGCTGTCAGTGAACTACATCAAAGCACAGCACATACTTCAACTAACTGTTCCCTGCCCAAGACAATTCCCCTCTGGAGCTAACATGAAGATAAATGAACTCCTGTCCCCAGGGAGAAGTGTCCCTCAATGAGGCAAAACAATACACACTCATAAACATGCTACAGTGCTGCTGCTCCTCTTAAGTGTTACAAATAGAAGCAGAAGTCTGTGTTTCCCAGCAGTTAGATGTCGGCACTACATGAACCAAGACATTATTAGCGCAGGAGCTAGGCAGGGGAGAAAAACCCCTAGAAATGCCTTGTTGGTTTTGGGTGGGGTTTTTTTGGTGAGTTTTGGGGGGGGGTTTTTTGGTTTTTGGCTTTTTTTGGTTTTTGGCTTTTTTTGTAGGAATAAAGCTTAACACTTTTCTCATCTGGGGGGATTCTTCTCTCTTATGTCTGTCGCATGTCCTGACTCCTGACTGTTCTTCAACAAAAGGCAGCATTTCTTGTAAAAGTCTGACATAAGGTGCTTTCTGCAAAGATAAATTATCTCACTTTCTTTGTTTCTCTTCCGATTGTTTTGTCTTTTTATCTGCCAACCCCTCTCCTCCCTTCACATTACTTTTCCTATTCGCCACAATTTTCTAAAATTAAACCAGTCTTTGGCCATCCTACTGATGTTTGCCTTATCACTCACTAGATCACTCCAGGATATCCTGCAATTTCCTTCCCTAAAACCGATTCCACTAGGAACAATTCTATCCGAAGTCTGCTGTTGAGCATATTTGCTAGCACTTATTTTGAAACAGAAAACACTTTAAACACAAAGCCATCAGTTCTATAGTGTTTTTACACGTCTTATCTAAATGATGTCACTTTGCATCTGAAGCATAATCCATGATCAAGAAGAGTCAAAAGCCACACTAATCAGATCAAAAAAACAAATTTTTCTCTAAAACAAAGTACCACCTGCACAAACACCTCTGAGGATCCCCCAAGAAATACGCAGGATCACTGAAATGTTTCTTGAATATCACGAGCACCCAATACCTTTATAGTTGCAACTATCCATTGTGGATGAAACTAGGAAACCTTCATGAAGCATTAAAGAAACACACTTATCATCAAGAGAAGTACTCCACATCCATACTTGCACCTATATACAAAAAAAAATGTTAGCAGAGGTTATATAGCTGGGTCCTTTATAAAAGTGACACTTCCAATGTCGCTTTCCTTTCTTCAGCCATTATGGTAAGCAATGAACGGGACATCGCATATATGTACTACCGAAGAAAAGGAATATACTTTGATCTGTGTCCAGGCCCTGAGAAACTGTTCTTAGCCTTAAATTCGTGCCACATGTGGCAAAGTTACAATGACTTTGGATGTCAGCAGTGGCAAAGCTGGAGAGGTTTCAGCCCTGTACGTAATTTCATAGAATCATAGAATAATTTAGGTTGGAAAAGACCTTTGAGATCACCAAGTCCAACTCTTAACCCAGGAGTGCTAAGTCCATCACTAAACCATGTCCTAAGCTTCACACAAACTTCTCTGCAACTTCCCTTCTTCCATAAGATTTTTTCAAGTTCTGTACAATATTCATTGGAGAAAAAAAAAAAAACCATCATTATATAAGCCTGTAAGTATGGCTCTCACTATCAGGGCTGCAGAGTCTGTGACTAACTGGTAGCCTTTTCCTTCCCCTTTAAGTTCCTTCCCTGAAATAAACATTTCAGAGTGAGTTACTGAGATTCCCAACACGATAATGATAGTTACGTAGGTTATGCAAATGAAATCCTCGCTGTAGTTCAGTTCATTTCCGTTCACCCACACACTAAAGCAGGCATCTCCTTCCCCTCCAGTGGCCCCATTCATCTCAAGTTCTGAACGAATCACTGTGTAAGCAGCCCTGGGGCAGCATTTTACCCTTTCCCCAAAAAGAAGAGAGCAGACACCAGCCCTTGCATCTGACTGAAACACCTAAGAGGCAGGCAACATCCTTTACTTACCAACACAACTATTGATACTTTGGCTTAACAAGTAATAGACAAAGTTTAATAACAAAAAGATACATCATTGCTTACTCATCATTACTTAGGTTAATAGTACCTTTTAAAATAGGTTACTATGTAGTAGTATGGCTAAACCCTTACCTGTTCAGGGAATCAACCCAGTCTTCAGTTCCTAAGCAATGTCTCTTGCAACCACCTTTTCATGTAATTAAATACTAAATGAGTCTGAATCCTCATATTAAGAACAATGCCATTACATATACTTTCCCATTTATACAGGGCAGCAGCTCTTGTCTCAGAGCTGATGATTTTTATCCTCTTTTTAGTTTGATCTGATCTTCAGCCTTCTCACCTTTTCTGCTACCCATTGTGACACTCATCCTGCAATTTCATAATCTTTCATCAACTTTGGCTTCAAGTGCAGGATCCAGATGTTTGTGCCCAACAGTTTTCTTTGTCTTATTACAAGTACAATTCCTGCCTAGGAACCTAGAAGAAGGTGCAATTTTGACTTCCATCTTCATGCCATAACTCAGGGCAAGTTCGTTATTAAAGTTTCAAATTTGGTCTGATAGTTTAAACAGGTGTTGGCAGTATAAAGTTGACCTCTAATAATGAAAGCCAGAATTACGAATGAGATGAGAGCAGGACAATCTGAGGTTGGCAGCCCACAAAGGAGAAAGGTACCAGAAGAGCAAGTGCCCTGCTTACATATGCCAGGGTTAGGGAGGTATTTTCTCAGCATGCAGTGACACAGTGACATTATATTCCCCAGTAAAGATATTACCCCAGACACATAGGTGGTGGTCACTGATATACATGACATTCTGTCATCCCAAAAGAGGGATGTTATTCTTTGCCTAAAGAAAACCTGCTTGAAACAGTGCTGCAGCAGTGATGGGATTTTAATCTCCAAAATCAGCACCTCTGGAAGGCAGTGACAGGGTTAACAGCTTTGCACTTTCTCAAACCATCAGGCCATATGCTGCATGAGCTGTGTTACACAGCATCCTGCCAATCTTATGGATATACAGATCAACTGCTTACTCCAGACCAGGTCTGAAGTATCAACTCGGCTGGGACAAAAGGAGGGTGCTAAATGTTGCGCATGCTCACACGTGAATTATTGAGTCACTTCATTCAAAGCAGTCTCTTCAGGCAGAGAATTTACAAGGGTGGGCTGGCAAATACATGTGATAAACAAAACCGCTGACCTAGAAAGCAGAGCTCGCTCTTTGACGATTGGTGGCAGCAGTTTGAGAAGGAACCTTTGAAAAATTCCATTTGAGGACAACAGGACCTGGCAGCTGTCAGCCCTGGTAGTCAAGTCAGTGGGGAGAAAAGCTTGGCTAGCCCTATCAGACCCTTGCCAAGCTGTATTGGCTAAGGCTCTAGCCAAACCTTTCAGCACACTGGACATAATTAATGCAGAAAAGGCCCTTTGCCCCACAGCAGCCTGAAAGGAGCTGATAGGGAAGCATGGATATTGCCCCAATTTTATTCCTTGATTATTTAGTTCCATGCACTCATGAAATTAGGTGCTTGCAAGAGGTCAGGACATAAAATACATTCAGTTTCTGTAGGAACTGTGAGAGCCCAACATGATTATTTGTTGATAATCACTAATACAAAAGCATGTGCAATCATCACCAAGCATTTTCTTTAAGAGTACAAATACGGTCAAGCCAGAATACATACCATTAAATTTTCTGTCAACAGAAGGTTAGAAATTGGTGTTGCAACAAAATCTTGCTTCTTGAAGGTATATTTTCAGGAACTATAGGAATATGCAGACTGTTATAAGTTGCACTGTCAGTGGGCATTCAGATTTTAACTTACACACCTGGTTAGGCATGTAGACATCCTACATAAGGTAAAGGTATCAATAGCTTTTTCAGTGAATGATTTAGAGTAGGAACCTACCTGAAACAGTCTCAATTATTCTCAGAAGAAAACATCCCCTCTCAATTAACTATGCAGAAAGTTTATCTCCTAGACACCTGCAACTAGATGCTTGGGCCCAGTTTCATCTCACCTAACCACAACAATCTAACAGTGTCACCCATCTCCCTTATTGTAGCACAAACAAACTAGCAGGCTGCAACAAGGCTTTTACCATCAGTCAGATTCTACTGTGCTGTTTCTCCTTCCTCCAGAGGCCAGACCACACTGCACCTCCTCCATTCAACCACCTATCCCACAGTCCTAAGGGCTATTTAACTGCTTAGCTGCACATCGTCCATGTCAATCAACCCACTGCCTTCCAGGCAAGGCCACAGCTGCATATTATCAATGCTAATCAGCCCACTGCTTCATTCCTCTACACTCCCTTTGTAGGCAATGGAGAGAATTAGACACTTTGGGATGCACCTATGCACTCATCCCTTACTGCACACCTACTCACCTCTTCAAAGACTGAATTTGGACAATTCACTTAACTTAGACACCCAGCTCTTGGGCATTAATATCAGGCAGAATTAAGAAAGGTATACTGTAAAACCATTCAGATCCCAGTTGCTGCAAATAATGCAAATGATTTTTCTCTTTCAGAAATACACTTAAAATTCACCACCTTCCTGTGCGCCCAGCATCTACAGCCAGGCACACTTTCCTCAGTGCTCCCTCCAGCAAGGTGCCAGGTTGCTGGAGCTGCTGATGGTAATACAGCATTCCATTGACTTAGCTTCTGCCAAACAGCCCAGTTTCTGCTTTGCAGTTGTGAGGGAAGGATTTGGCCTTTCTCCTGTATTCTTTCTAGGCATCCATGTAAGATACTTAGAATGGATGCTGAGGATTAGATATGTATAATACCTCCAAAAGGACGAAACAGAAAGGAACAGATTAATGCAAATAACCACATCACACCACTACAGGCAGAAAATATTCACCCCAACAGACAAAACCAGGAATAGCAGAGTGTGTGTGATTTGTGGCTAAGCAGCAATTGAGCATAAGTGTCAAAACAACGATTTAGAGGTTCTTGATATCTACTCTTATATTGTATTGAGGGCATTACAGTGCAACTCCAGGCATCCAATTCTGTGTTAGCTATAGCTGTACATACTAACTTTACAACATTGCTTCTGTTCTCATGTTGCAAAGCCTCGTGTCCCTTCCTAACACAACATTATGAGGGTTTGAGATTTTTTGTTGTTTTTTTGTTTTTAAATCAAAAGTCAAACACAACAGTCAGCTAAATCAAGAAATTCTCTTTCAGAAAACAAATAGATTTTGAGCCTCTAGAGTACTTTGGGGTCATATTTTCCAGCTTTCCTCCACAGTAAGACCACAAATAAACATTAAAAAGAGAAAAAAAATAGAGCAAAAGAAGGAAAATTAGAGTGGAATCACTTGCCTCCAGCATCTGGCTCTTGAAGAGAAACATACGTGACATTTTTTCATTACCCTCCACTCACATGATCCTTACCACCCTGTATTAGATGGAGAGTCTCACTAGATGATTCACAAAGCACTCTGTCTGCCAAGCATATTTGAGGCCATATAATTTTACCCTTTCATTATAAATACTGTTGTTATGTAAGGATGTGGGCACACTTACCAGGTCATCATTTCTTTTGGGAGGCAGTGGTTCTGAATTGCAAGCTGTAGTCAGCAACAAACTCTGCCTGATGTTCTGCTAGTTAAGTAATGCTTAAATAAGAATGATATCAAAGTGATAAATACAAGCCCTCTTTGCTTTGCTCTTTTCATGGCCTCAGTCTACATTTTATGTCAAAAAGTACTGTGAAGTATTGTAGATGGAGCTGATAATGAAAACTAAAGTTATGGCTGCTTAACATTCTCAATTATAACCTCTTATTTTCAATCATTTATAACTTTGCCAAAAACAGTGCCTCAAGCTGATTTAAAGGAGGAGGGGTTCAGTAATTAAGTTAATCTGTTCCTGAGAGCATCAAGGAAAACTAGTCTTTAACATCATATTTAGAGGAAAAAAAAAAAAAATCCAGTGATTTCTTTGAAGCATCCATACATTCCCCTGCTTCAAAGCTGGCATCCATAAGTATGTAAAGGATTGTCCTGAAATAAAGGAGGTTCCTATTTCACAAAGTTTTAAAGCCTTGGGCAGAAAAAAAGAAAAAAAAAAAACAACACACAAAACATTTTTAACTTCATTACAGGAGCAAGGATCACAGCCAACAGGGAACATGCCCTAGGACCACTATCTAGACGTCTGTACCTTACCTTAGCTGATAGGAGCTGTGCCGAGCAGGACCATCCAGCCGTGCCTAATCCCTTAGCAAAAGGAGCAAACAACAAGTTGGAGGAGGAAGGGACAGGTTAAATAATGAAGTGCTTGAGGAGAAGCAGGCTTGTTAAAACAATGAAACTCCGGAACCTCTCTCAGATGCTCTCTTTGCACACCGGTATGCAAATTTGTATAAACAGATGCAAATGCAGGACCCACCATGCCCTGTTCGCTGGGTGCTGGCTGGCAGGCTGAGCTCCCTCCCCCTGTGGCGCTTCAGTACCTCTGTCTTCCTGGGCATACACTCCACATTTGAGAAGATGGGGAGAAGCTGCAGCACTCTGTTATCATGGCTGCTTGTGCCAACGTATCAAGAAAGGAGAGATGTGTAAACAAAAGAGGACCATTTCTTTCTAAGGCTGATATCGCTCCCAGAGGTGCCCTGTCCTTCCGTTGGGGTTTGGCTGCCTGGCACTGGGGTATCAAGCCTCTGCTGGCATTGGCGCTGAGCAAGGCCTATAGTTTCTACAGTGAGAAACAGAATAATTGAGGTTGTGCAGGTTCTTTTCAAGTATTACACCTCTCATCTTTGTGTCTATGCTATGGTGGATGTGTGCCTTCTCTGGTCACCTCTCAGAATGTCTTTGACAGACCTTCATGCTTGGCTGTGCTGCCTCTGGCCCATCTCAGCCACCCAGGGTGCAAACCAGTCTTGCAAGACACTAGAAAATAAAAGCCACATCTCCTCTTATTGTCCTGAAATGTGCTTGCCTTTGCTGCAGTGAATCCTCATCACACGGACAGCACTGCTCCTGCACACCTCCTCCACAAGCCACTTGCTTGCTCCCACCATGCACCGGCAGATCACATCTCCTGCCACATACCATTCACCTCGTCCCTCACCACTGCAACACCTGTGCTGCATCTACATTCCTCCCCACTTCCAAATTCACAGCAAGAAAAACAATCACTAAAATCACACAGATTAGAGTTAGAACCAAGCTTAAATTGTTTAACGAGTACTTCCAGCTACTTACCCACTCTTTCCCAACCAAAGGCCTCAGGTGAGGTGCTCTGTGAGCATCTCCAGCCTCTGCTGAAGAAAATATAAAAAGGGTCTGGTAACAGTAACTTGGATTTCATTTCCCACATGGTCTTGCAAGGGAATTGGACTCAAAGGCCCCTTTCCCACCCCAGGTCTCAGCTCCCTATCGCTACAGGTATCAACATCAATCATAACTGGAACCTGCCATCTCACCGCAGAGCTGAAGCCTTCATTGCCATACTCTGCCTCCATCAGT